>NC_056686.1:73347500-73590000 GCF_018350215.1 Panthera leo
GCTAGTGACTCATCTGTAACCAATGGAATGTGGCAGGAGAGATGCTGTGTGACCTCTGAAGCCATACCATAAGAGATGATGCAACTTTTGACTTCTTTTAAATACTTGCTCTTGAACTCTTGACCTTCGGTGGAAGCAATCCAACAGGCCTCCGTGTTGTGAGGAAGCTGAAGTGAAAGCTTATGGGGAGATCACGGAGAAGACTTGAGACCAAGAGACAGAGAGAGATGCCTGGCCAGCTGTGGCCACTGCCTGCCTACAACTACATGACAGACTCCAAGCCTAGCCAAAGCATTGCCACAGACACCACAGGAGCTAATAGCATGTAGTTGATGTCTTGAAGCTCCTAAGTTCCGGGGGTGCTTTGTTGTGCAGCAATAATAACCAGAATGTGGGAAAAATAGTTACTTAGGGAAGTGTGTCTAGCAGACCCAGAACCCAAACAGATAGAAATGTTCCAGGATTTTTCACACGTCGTTGTTAAATGAATCTGAAAGGGGCCAGCAAAATGTGGAACTGGCGTTTTTACCTGAGTGGTCTCCTGGCCTGCTCCTTCTGAGTAGCATGATCTTGGGTAGGTCATTTCATCTTTCTGGCTCTTCATTCTATCACCAAGTGGATGAATTGGACTATACAGATACTGGAGGTTTCCTCTAGTTTGAGAGACACTGTGGTCCTCACCTCTGTGCTTCTGTCTATAAAGAATCATAGTATCTATGCTTGGGGTATTTTTGCAGGCAGTCATGGCGACCTTCTCTCTCAATGGTGCTGTCACAAGGATCTTATAATTTCTGGGAGAAACTCATGCTGCAGAGCACTAATGGGAATATATTTGTGATGTCACTCATCTCCTCTCCTAGTCCTCCAACTTTGCCCCTCATCTCTTCTCATTCATTCATCATTTCATTCATTCAACAAGTATTTGCTGAGCACCTGCTAATGTCAAACACTTTTCTAGGCACTGGAGGAACAGCTGAGAATAATATAGGAAGAGTCCTGCTCTTAAGGAGCTTAAGTTTGAGTTCAGGAGACAGAGTAAACAGCTTGGTAAAGAAGGAACAAGATAATTTTAGATAACAATACTTTTTACAAAGGTGACAGAAGTTATCTGAGGTGTTACTTTGGTTAGTGGTCAGGGAAGGATTCTCTGACGAGGTGACTTGGACTGAAACCTGAGCAATATGTAGGGTTGATAGAAGAGTGTTCCAGACAGAGGCCACAGCAAGAGCAAAGGCCCTGTGGCTGGAACAACACGCGTGTGCTTTGGGGAAGAGAAAGGTCACTGTGGCTGGAACAGAGTGAACAAGAGAGAGCAGTGTATGGGAGTACACTGGAGGGGTAGGCAGGGGCTAGATTCAGTAGGGCCTTGTAGACAGTGAGGTGTTTCACCTTTATCCCAAGTGCAAATTCGAGTTTTGAGGAGTGGGACGATGTGGTCTGATTTATTTTTTTAAAAGATCATCCGTGTCACTCATCCATTTGATGTTTCTTTATTTGTTTTGTAAGAGAGGGTTTCAGCACGCAGTGATCACACTGGCTGCGGCATGAGGTCAGGCCACCGGGCTGCAGAGGGAGGAGGTGTGGACCCAGAAGACGAGGCAACAGCTTAAGCAAGAGCTGCGCAAGGCATGGGAAATAGGAGGTGCTGAGGAAGCAGAGCTTGTGTTTAAGGACCTGCAGCACTGAGTAGGAATGGAGCATTCCAGATCACACAAAAGCCTGGTCAACCAAGCTGAGGAGATTGGACTTAGTCCTGAGGGCAAAGAGTTTCTGATGACACAATCAGATTTCTGCTTTAGCTGCTACGTGGATGGTGATTAAAGCGGGCGGGACTGGCAGCGGAAAAGACAAGCTAGCATTGCGGCAGGAGCTGGGGAAGAGACGTTGGTGACTAGAGCAGTACAGGGGCAGTGGGAATGGAAGAACTTACTTTGATTTGAGGGTGGCTGAACAATAGGAACAATAGAGCTTGGAGATGAACTGTGTGTTGGGGAGCTAAGTGTGGAGTCCAGAAGGGTGCAGGGGAGCTGGCTAGATGCAACACAGAGCTCTCTGGCCTTCATGCCGAGGACCAGGGATGAGGAGGGGGTTCAGAGACCCAAAGTGAAGCAATCTCTTTTGGTCTGTCTGTCTTCGGTCAATGCTGCCAGACTGCAGCCAGTGTTACTGGACACTGAATGGGGAGATGGGGCAAGAAAGTAGGGGCCCCCCCTTTTTTATTAAATTAAAAAAGTGCGAGCAGGGAGACAAAGTGCGAGCAGGGGAGGGGCAGAGAGAGAGGGAGACACGGAATCCAAAGCAGGCTCCAAGCTGTCAGCACAGAGCTGAACACAGGGCTGGAACTCATAAGCCATGAGAGATCATGAGCTGAGCAAAAGTCAGCCGCTTAACTGCTTCACTGACTGAGCCACCCAGGTACCCTAGTAGGGGCCCTTCCTTGAAGGGGATAACAATGAGCAAGATTTTTCCAACATTTGTGCTTGATGTGCAAGAATGTGCAGGTTAAATCTACCTAGCTCCTAGAATCTTCCAGCTACTAACTCCAGTCCCCTTCAAGAATCTTCGTTAGAGTCTTCATCTAACAGCAGCGGATAAAACCGAGATTCTGTCGTCTACAAAACTTCAGGCCAGCGGTCACTGAGCACCTGTCTGTGCCAGGCTCCCGAGAGACAAAGAGGAGCCCGAAGCAGGATAGAAAAATCTCTCCTGAAATTCACTGTGCTTGGCGTATAATCTGCCAGCCCCCTCCTTCCCTCCCTCTCCTGCCCCCTACCAGCATCTTGTTGCTCTTCTTCTTAATAGTTTTTGAAAAGTTAACAGAGTGAAAAAAACAAGGTTTAGGCACACATTATAAAGAAAGCATATAAATATACATCCTGCAGCTTCAGCAACTTGGGTTCGTATCAATTTTCTCCAAGTCAGGGAAAGTGAAAAAAACCAAAAACAAAACAGAGAGGCATTTTTCAGGACAGCCTCAGCCCCATTTTGAGAATCGCGTCCCTGACTCAGGAGTTAAGAGCCAAGACTACTAATTTATTGTAATATTAATGAACCTGTAAGGGTGGAGCTTTTTTGGCATTTGTTGCTTAGGGTCACCATCTTTTTCAGTCTCTATCTTTTTCGACGCCTGGCCAGCAAAAGTAGAAACTACTTCAGGTAAGACTTTTTTCTTAGCCTCGGTATGGGTTATAACCTATTGGTTTGGGATAGGGTTATACAGCGAGACCTCATTTTACACCCCAGCTCTATCGCCACCCGGTAGCTGTAGGATATCCTGGTGGTGGTCCTTTACCTCCTAGAGCCTCAGTTTCTTTGTCTGTAAAATGGGGATTTTCATTGTGCCCACCTTGTGAGGCCGTTGTTTAATTACTAAGAGTATAGATTCTGGAGCCAGACTGTCTGGATTTCTACCTTAACTCTGTCACTCACTATGTGGCCTTAGGAAAGCTACTTGACCTCCCAAGCCTCAGTTTCCTAACCTGTGAAATGGGGATAACGGTGGCATGCTGCCTTTCTCATTGGATTGTGATGAAGGTTGTAAAGCATTTATAACGCACTTGTATGGAGGTACTCGCCCAAGAAGTGGGCCCTCAGGGAAGCATACACACTCAGCAAGCACGATTTTAGTACTTGCTAAATAAATACAAAGGAATTTTTAGAAGGTCAAGTAAGACAACGTAGATGAAGCCAACTGGCCAGTATGTAGTAAGCGGTTGAGATTTGCAGCCCCATGCCTGCACCCTGCCCCCACCTCCGGCCTGTCTCGGGACGGGGCATATGGTCAATGCCAGGTATGTAGTTACTGGTGACAGCTTAATCAGCCCTAAGAAATACGTGTCACTCTCTGGCCTTCAAGGTTTATATTCTTTCTTTGCAAGTGGAAGCTGGTTCTGATTTCAGAGCCTTCTGAGGGGAGATGTGATTTTCCTTATTTACTAACATTTACATGGACTGGTGTCTGGGACACCCAAAATATGTTATGAATCAGGCAGAGGATAACAAGATCTGCAGTACTGTACAGATTACTCACTAATTTGACATTTGGGGATTTTTGCAAAATGTTAGGGAACATTTGACAAGATGCAAATTGCTATCTCCATAAAGTACATTTGACTCTGAGGATGGGCGGCACTCTCCCCTGATGTGGTTACGTTTGTTGCTGGCGCCAGCTGTTTCATCCTGACGAGGTGGCTTTTTATTTTTCCCTTCTGAAGAAGAAAGTTTTGGAATTTTGCTCTGAAAACACCATGACGAAGATTCATGGAGCACCTACTATGCGTCAGGCGTCTTGACATCTTTTGTCACATTTAATCTTCATAGTAATCCTCTCCAGAAGATATCATTAGCGTCTTAATTTTCAGTAAGGAAAACGGAGTTCAGAGAGGGTAAGCCACTTACTTAAGGTCACACAGCTCTGAAGTTCCAAAGTGAGAATTTGAACCGGGGGCTACCTATCCCCAGGGTTTGGATTCCAATCCAGCAAGCTATCTCTCATACCACCAGAGCATCATCAGATTCTGACCTGGTTCTCCTGCAATTAGGGGAGGCAAACTTCTCATTAAATCCTTAGTGTTAGACGACTGGGAAGCAGCTGTGGCCATGAATCTTTGTTCTATACTGTTTTATAAGGAGACCTGAATTAGTTGATACTCTAGAGCTTTGAAGAGCTTTCTCTTATCACAACATTGTTTTCAAAGTCAAACAAGGAAGACTATGTTAAGGGCATGAGATCGGCCCACCCGGGCCCCCAGCCCCGAGGCACGGTTATCGCCCTCACATTATTTTTGGCATGGTACCATACTACTGACACTTACCATCCCCCTGTCAGGCAGATTTTCTCCCTGCTTCCTATTGGCTCTGGGAGGACAAAGGGGGCATGTGTGTGGGATCCGGGTATGAGCAATATAAAATGCCCAGGAAATAGGAATAGAACCCTTGGCAAAAACTTGACTCCTGGGGTGTAATTCCTGGGAACACCCGGTTGTATGGAGGGGCTGTTACCAGAATAGCGATCCCGGAGAGGCACTACACATGATCAAAAGAGCAAATAAATGCCTCCTGGTTCCAAAGGCCTCTCCAAAGCCACTTTCTTCAGTTACCATTTTAAAAAAAAATTTTAACATTTATTCATTTTCTGAGAGACAGAGAGAGAGCACAAGCAGGGGAGGGTCAGAGAGAGGCGGAGACACAGAGTCCGAAGCAGGCTCCAAGCTCTGAGCTGTCAGCACAGAGCCCGATGCGGGGCTCAAACCCATGAAACACGAGATCATGACCTGAGCCGAAGTCGGATGCTTCACCGACTGAGCCGCCCAGGCACCCCTTCGGTTACCATTTTAAATGAAAGACACAAATATATTTAATGAGAGGTAAGAAACTTCTAGGATTTGTCATATGTTTTCTTATAATGAACTGTTCTCCATTATCTTTGTAGGTATGTTGGGCCTGCCCAAATCAACAGTAGGTTCCTCGAGACAGAGACTCTCCGTTCTGTCTTGTTTTTCCCGAACTGCTTTGTAGTGCTGTACATGTAGTACTTGCTTAATAAACACTTGCTGAAATGAAAATAAGCCTTGGAACAAAATCCATCCTGTGAACGTTAATACTTTTGTACTTAACACTTTAAGTATTGGTAGTGACTAAGTTCTTTTTTTTCTGTACTTAGAATGTTTAGAACATGTTTTTAAAAATGATGCTGTGAAAAACAGCAATAGATATGGATATGTTTTAAATATCTGAAACAGAAGTGTCCCTACCTTTGTGACTATGAAAAATCCTTTTTTTTAATCTTAAAAAACAAACAAGCAAACAAATAAACAAACAAACAAAAAAACCCTTCACGGACCCCTCCACATGATCACGGTTGTACTTTTAATGTCTATTAATTGGGGGGAAAAACACACTGGCAAAATGCTTTTGTAGTAATTTTTAAAGTCCACTTCAACAACAGCTATAACCTGTAAAGAAAAGAGTAGTAGAGTTTGTGGCCCGGTATTTAACCTGCCTCCCGGCAGTGCTTGGTGTTTGCGGAGATGAGGACAAGACCTTCCCCTCCCCGCTCCGGGAGCTGAGAGGCACAGTGAAGGGTGGGCACATTTCTAGCTTGGGAATCCGTGGACGAAGGAAGGATTTGGAGGTATTTGGCTTCTTTGCGTTTGTCTTCCTCCATTTCCTTTTCTATAAAGTTGAAAGCTACAGCGATGTTAGTGGTTGCGACTCAATTAGGAGTGCTAATTCCAAATGCAAACGGTGAATGGATGGTTTATTCTTCTGGGACTTAATTACTCCTGAAGTGGTCCAAGTAAAACCGGCCCCACGTAAAGTATCATTGTACACTGTCCAAATGGTCTCCTGAATGTCACCCTCAGAGGCAAGGACACAGCAGACTAGTGAATCAAACACTGCCCTGCCCATCTGGAGGCCTCGGAACTAAGTCTGGGTCCATTTCTGATTGGCTGGTGAAGCCCATGCAGCTCTCTGGAGCACTCCAAACTCATCTGTAAAATGGAGACATGGAATTAGATGACCTCCGAAGTCCCTTCCATGTTTTGTCTAGTACAGATCCCCCCAGTAATGGCCCTGATGCACCCAAGCCATGTTGCCAAGTCCCGGGTGCCCCCTGGCTTCTCCTCCGTCCAAGCCCACTACCCGCAGGCCCGGCTCCTGAAGGGTTGTGCTCAAAATATTGCTCTGGGTCTCTCTAGAAGGTGGGGGGGCTTTCATTTTTGATGTCCTATTATTAACCTTTTTCCAAGCTCTGTTTTCCAAGTTTAGGTCGGCTCATCAGAGTTGAACATGGACTGTTTGGATTCTTGCCCAAGCTGTTCTCCGAGCCTGATAGCACATTCATTACTCCCTACCCATGGTTTCTGCTAAATGACCTCGTTAGTGCTCTAATTACATGTTGCTCTTCGGCAAGCCGGGGGTGGGGGTGGATGAGTTAACGAAGGCTGAGGACTGAGATGGAGTACCTTGTAAACACACTGAATGCCGCCTACCTTCCCCTGGCCTGATTACCCATGGGGAGCTGGAAGGGAAGCTTCATGCCTTCTTCTCCTCTTCTTTTGTCATTACACATTAAAGATAATAATAATGCATGCCAAATGTACCAGTGGTAGTTGAGAATACATGAATTTGGAAGCCGGATGGTAATGTGTTTACAACTTACTGTATGTGGGACCAGAGAATAAAAGACAAAAAAGCAAAAACAAAAAAAGCCTGGGGTGAGGGGAAGAAAGGAGAACAAATGTGTTTTGAGCACCTATCTTGGGGGTTTTTATTCATTCTACCAACGGCTTTACGGGCTGGTTATTATGTTTGATTTACTAATGAGGAAGCAGATTCAGAGAGGTTTAAGTATTTTCCAAGGGCACAAAGCAAGTACATGGCAGAGGTAGGAAGTGAACCCAGCTGTGTCTGACTCCAAATCCCAATATCCCATGCTACTCCTCAGTCAATTCACTTGTTCACTCATTCTTTCATGTATTCAACAGATCGACTGTGACTCTCCTACACCAAAGTCTAATCGCATAATTTAGGAGTTTCTGTATTACTGTTTTGAACTTAATTCTACAGTTTCCTCAGATGAATCTCAACTCAGTGGTGTCTTCTTCTCTCATAATTTTCTCTGTCCTCTCAGGATTCTTCCACCTTGAGTCAGATCACAGGTCTGAGATTCAGGACCCTGGCAAGTCTCTTTAAAGATTATCCTGAGCAAACTTGTATTTTTCAGTTAAGGAAACTGAGGCCCAATGGCTTGTTGAAGTGGCAAACGTTTCACTACAGTACATTCCCGGGATTTCAAGAGTGTAGTCGAATTTACCCGGAGTGTTGCAAAGATGAGTGTGTTCCATAACAGATGTGAAGACTTGCAAATGCTTTCCGAGGCCGTTCGCCTCTGGCAGTGGGTTCGGATGACAAGTGCTGTACCCACCGCGCCCGGGGGCTGATTAGCAAGAGACTTGACTTAAATTTGTTCACTACAAAATCACTCGGGCCACATTTTAATGAAAGAGAACTCATCTTCCAAAGGGGATCTCTGAAATATGCAGGGTTTTCTTTGAGGCTTCCTTTTGGGTGGTGTTAAGATGAAAAAGTACCATCAAACACTTCTTCTTGTCCCTGTGGGATTCTCTCCGCCACAGTTTTTGAAAAGTGGCAAATACAATATGTTGAACGTTGAGATGTCTCCACTTAGGACAAAATAAATGATGTGATGGTAACAGGATGCAACTTTAACCAAGTGGTGAACTTGTTTCAAACCAGGGGTCTTATCCATCTGATTACTAATTAGTATTTCGACAGAGAACTTGGAATTTTGCAAACCAAGCATTTAAAAATGTGTGCATTGGTTGTTTGACAGACTGTCGGGAAGCTTGTGCGGGCTTAGTGTATTAGCTTGTTCTAAAGCAATCAAGTTGTTATTATAACTACAAGAAAACTGGAAAAATAACTTTCACAGTCAGATCGACCATAGGAAAGAAACTAGAAAAACCACAACGTTGAGCTGTTCCCTGAATGTATGGTATGTTTGCTGAATTGGGGGTGCGAAGCAGCAGGAAACCATTATTGCATGTGATCATAATTTTAATGATTCCACTAGAACATAATAAACTTATAATATGTATGCCTTGAAATAAATTACAGATCCTGGAGTAAAAGGCAACTCCTTATTCTGCATTTATCAATTTGGGAGAACTGCTCCCTTCTTCTGCAAATAAGTCATTAAGCTGCATGTTTCTCCACAGAATAACTTTTGGAAGAATTATTCAGGCCTTCTAAAGTAATTCACTTGCATTCCTCTTCTATTTTTAATAACCAAAAACACACACGGGAGATGCAAACACACCTCTAAAATTTTTGAATGACTGGACAAAGCAGTGTTAAAAATTCAACAGCACTAATTACTAGCTGAGCAGTATAAAAACCTCTGAATAAATGTCAGCCTAGGAGATAAGCTCTTATCTTAATCTAATGACTCCACAGACTTAATTTGTCAGGCCAGCCTAGTTGATGAAAAACAGGTTTCTATTCTCCAGTGTTAGCAGGAACATCTTTCCAAATCTTTGAAGTTGGATAGTAATACCATCAGTGTCATCCCGTAAAAGTCTTGTGATGAAGCCAATTTAATTCCTATTGTCCTATTACACTAATTAAGGTTGTCCCACCCCTGTCGGACAAATATCGAAAAGTAAAGCCAATGTATTTTTAGATTTTCTCCATTTTGAACTAATCACCCTCAACTCCCAATGTTTTCTGCTTTTTTTTTTTTTTTTTTTTTTTTAATAGTGCTGGAACATCAGGGACCATCTATCTTCATATGGGGAAGCTGAGATCTCCAGAGAAATCCATTAATTCAAAGGAATCCATTCATTGAGAGGCAATGTAGCAGAGTAGTTAAGAGCCCGGGTTCTGAGGCAGAAGGACCTAGGGAAATTTTTGCTCTGTCACTTATAAGCTGTGCGACCTTGGGTAAATTTCTTAAACTTTCTTTTTTTTTTTTTTACATTTATTTATTTTTGAGACAGAGAGAGAGCATGAACGGGGGAGGGTCAGAGAGAGAGGGAGACACAGAATCTGAAACAGGCTCCAGGCTCTGAGCTGTCAGCACAGAGCCCGACGCGGGGCTTGAACTCACGGACCGCAAGATCATGACCTGAGCCGAAGTCGGACGCTCAACCGACTGAGCCACCCAGGCGCCCCTCTTAAACTTTCTTAAGCCTCAGTTTAATCACCTGTAAAATGGAGGATAATTATGGATGTCATGAGGGTTAAATAAAATAATAATGCATGCCAAGTACGTATACTTAGTGCAGTTCAGCTTTCATCCATTCACAGACTCATTCGTTCATTCATTCACTCAATCACCAAATACGTATTGAGTCCTAACAAGTCTCTAGCACATACTTGGTGCTATAGGACATATGAAGACCCAAAAGGCAGGGCCGTTTGCCTTTGGAGGACTTTGTATGAACTTCCTGCTCAAGGAAGCTCAAGGCTGACATAATCATCTGATCTCACTACACCTGGGAAGGAAATGCCACGGACTTATCATGACTTTCCACTTAAACTCCATGGTGAACATTGTTGCTGGCTTTCCACTAAAATGCAGATGTCAATATCCATCTTAGAGGTCTAGCGTGCAGATGACATGAGATTATGCATAGTGGACAGCCAAATGTTGGTTGGCTTCTCAGCTTCTCTCTCTCTTGTCCTTGTGACCCAGAATCACATGCATGGTACAAAGAAATCTAGGGAGCTCTCTTCCATATTGTCTCATCTCTATCTCATTAGTCAATGTGATCTCCTTTCCAGCAGCCCTCACTTCCTCTGCTCACTCCCCTCCTCACTGCTGGCCCTGCACCGTATTGATTCTTCATTTTATTGAATGTCACTTGGAGACATTGTTGATATTTATTGTTTCTTTGATTTCCTCACCTTAATTGTGATGAAACTACTTCTCCCAAACTTCCTGAATCATACATACACTTAAAAAGTATGCATTAAGAATCTATTATGTACCAGGGACCCCACTAGGTATTGGAGACACCAAAATAGGCAGGATGCAGCCACACCTGTTAGAAACTGCTGTGATGAGGTGAGTGCTGTGACAGGGGCACCCAGAGGGCAAGGAGCGCAGGGTGGGTGGGGGAGACATTCACTTCAGACTGGGAACTCCCTTGGAGAAGGCTTTCCAGAGGAGATGACTTGGGCTTAGCTCTGAAAACTGAACAGCAGTCTGCTGGGTAAAGGAGTAGGGAAAGGAAATTCCATGTTGAAGAATCCACATGCGCAGGTGGAAGAAAGCAGTTCAGTAGAAGAGTGACAAACCTGAGGGAAAGGGTGGGAGATGAGGTGGAAATGAAGCATCGTGAAGGTCTTATAAATGCTGAGGGCTTAGAATTTTACCACTTAGAATTTCACAATCTCATCACTTTCAGAGTGATGAGAGCCATTGATAGATCTGGGCTCAGGAATCAGGTTTGAGTCAGTGCCCTGGTTCTCCTCACCACTTCTGTGGGCTCTGATCACATTGTCTCCCTCGCACCTCTCAGGTTCGCTGGGCACCCCAGCAGCCTGCTCTCAGAGTCCTTTTCACCTGGTCTCCTGTCAGCACCTATGACAAACAGCTCTTTGGCTTCCTCTGCTCTGATACTTATCACTCTATTCCACCTGGACAACCTTTGTCTCTTGTTACCTGCAGAACCTTTGGAACCCTTGGAGGCCTTTGAAACCTCCAACTGTGACATTCTTCTTCCTAGTGGCCATCTCTTAACCCTCTACCTTGTCCCCTCCCTCGAGCCATCAGTGAGACATCCATTACTTAAAACATTCTACCCTCCCAGTCCTAAGTTTTTTATTCCCCTCTATCTAGTCAGGATCCTGTGGAATTTCTTTTACCACTCTTGCTAAGCCCCCTTCTACTCCCAACCTCCAACCTCTTCCATTCCTTCCACTGGAGAAAATGGAACAGCCTTGACTAATAATTCCACTTATTGCTTACAGTGTCTGGTTTGAAGTTGAGCCCTCAGTAGTGGCCTTTTTCTCATGTCTCCTAGACTTGCTTTCCCATTCCTTCCTGACACACTGGGCCATACCTGTTTGTAGGAGACAGGTTTGGTGGGCATGCCTAACACGCCCTAGGAGCTGTCCTTTAAAAACATGCTTTTAGTGTTTATTTATTAAATGTTATCTATTAGATATGTCTCTGAGAGACAGAGAGACAGAGTGTGAGCGGGGGAAGGGCAGAGAGAGAGGGAGACACAGAATCTGTAGCAGGCTCCAGGCTCCCAGCCGTCAGCACAGAGCTGGACGCAGGGCTTGAACCTAGGAGCTGTCCTTTAGATGGCTGTAGTTTTTGGCATGTGCATACCCCACCCCCACCCTCACCTTGACACAAATGTTGGAGAAAGGGTGAACACCTGGTATCGAATCCTACTGGGCAGTCTGTTGAACATTGCCAATCAGATTTTCTTTTGACAGTTTGTTCCTGTATCATTTAAATAGACTGCCTTTAACTTGAGTTTCCTTCAATGGATTTCTATTACTTTTGAACCAAAAGCTTTTACGAGATGACTGCAGCACCTCAAGTTGTCAATCCTATCCTGCTCCCCCCACCTCCCTTTATTACATTTTAGTAAGAAAATAGAGGCTCTCTAGCCAGAAGTGCAACCTGTTTTCAACTGTATCTCTTACTAGTTTTACCTCATCTCAGAGAGACCCAGAGAGTCTCAGAGACTCAGAGAGACTGGTTTCTTTTTAAAAATATAATTGCAAATTATCTACATTTATTAAGACATATTTCTGCTACTTTATGTTTTCTATTTACTATGCTTTTTTTTTTAATATCTTTATGTTTTCCTCCTTTCTTGTTGTGTGGATTGGTTGAAATTTCTTTCTTCTTTTTTCTTCTACTGGTTTAGAACTTACACTTACTGTTTCTATCCTTTTAATGAATGTTCTTAGACTTTAGCACATATATTTAAATATGCATTTTTTTCCCAGCCAAGCTTATAGTTAATCAGTGTCTCTATTATTCTCCTCCCAGAAGCTTTAACTTTCATCTGAATAAGTTTCCATTGATCCTATATTAGAATTATCTGGTATTGGAATTATACTTTGTTTATAAGCACAGGAATTATTGGTATTATTATCTATAATCAATACCTATTTAGATTTACTAACACGTTTTACCGAATTTTTCCACACCTTTGCTTCTTCCTTCATAGTTAATTTTTTTCACTTACCAAATACATCTTTTAGTAGTTGCTTTTTTGTTTTGTTTTAAGAAAGAGCTTGTGGTCAATAATTTTTTGAACCCCACCTGTTGAATGGTAGTTTTTATAGAATTCCAGATGCACAGTAGCTTCATTGCCACTTTGAAAGTTATTCCATAAGTGTCTTATAGTCATTGCTGCTAATGACAAGTCTGCTGTCAACATGATTGTCATTCTTTTATAGGCTGTTTCTCTTTTTAAAACTTTCTTTAGTTTTGATATTATTCACTTGCACTATGATGTATTTGGGTGGGGATTTGGTGGGGGGGGCAGAAGGAGAGAGGATATATATATATATATTAATATTTGTATTCATTTTTGAGAGAGAGAGCGTGAACTGGGGAGGTACGGCGGGGGGGGGGGGGGGGGGGGGGGTTGGACAGAGGATCCAAAGCAGGCTCCACATTGACAGCAGAGAGCCCAATGTGGGGCTTGAATTCATGACATTTGAGATCATGACCTCAGCTAATAAGCCAGCCAGGAATCCCTTCAAAAGACAGTCTTAAACAGGTTCCAAGATCAGTGTGGAACCTGATGTGGGACTCGATCTCACAACTGTGAGATTATGACCTGAGCTGAAATCAACAGACGCTTAACCGACTGAACCACCCAGGCACCCCTAGGTGCCGATTTTTAAAACTTTGCCCTTCTTGGCACTTGGTGGACTCTGTCAGTTCTCAGAACTCATGACTCTCTTCGCTTCTGGAAGATTCCCAGTTACTGTCTCTCTGTGCTCTCCCCTCTCTCTGCTACCCCCACCCCCGACATTCTCTCTAGGCTATCTTGTAAAACTACTCCTCTGAGATACATGTTAGAACATTTTAATCATTTCTCTATGCTCTATATCTCTTAAATTTTCCTTTCCTTCTCCAGATTTTTATCTTTTTGGATAGCTTTTTGGGTAATTACTTCAAGTGTTCTACTGGTTCACCTGTGACTCAACTTTTTAACCTATACATTTTTTATTTCATAAATATTTTTAAAAATTTTTTAATGTTTATTTATTTTTAAGAGAGAGGGAGACAGCGAGCTGGCGAGAGGCAGAGAGAGAAGGGGACACAGAATCCGAAGCAGACTCCAGGCTCCAAGCTGTCAGCACAGGGCCTGGTGCAAGGCTGGAACCCACAAACTGTGAGATCATGACCTGAGCTGAAGTCAGCCACTTAACCGACTGAGCCACCCAGGTGCCCCCCATAAATATTTTTACTTTTCAAGTTTTTTAAGTTTTATTATTGGGGTGCCTGGGTGGCTCAGTCAGTTAAGCACCTGACTCTTGGTTTGGGCTCACGTCGTGATCTTGTGGCTTCGTGGGTTTGAGCCCTGCTCTGGGCTCTGCACTGGCAGCGTGGAGCCGGCTTGGGATTTTCTCTCTCTCTCCCTCTCCCTCTCCCTCTCTCTCTGCCCTCCTCCCACTCGTGCTGTCTCTGTCTCTCTCAAAATAAATGAATAAACTTAAAAAATGTTATTATTTCCTGGTCTTTTTTCATGGATATCATTCCTTCTTTTATCTTTTTGAAGATTTAAAATTCTGCTCATTTTAATGTCATTTTTGTGTTGCTTGAATATCGCTATTTCGTTGGGTTTAAGTTCTCCAATTCTCTGGTTTTTTGGCTCTCTCTCCTTGATGTGCATTTTAAACAATACACTTTTTAATTCTCTTTGTTAACTAATTTTTTAAATTTTCCTATGACCTGATGCCCTCCTTATGGGAAGGTTTCATGGTTGCCTCTGCCCCAGACTTACAGTTTATTTCTGACCGAAGTTCACATTTTGTGGCTTGGTGGGGTCTATCACCCTGCAGAGATGGTGCAATTCTAGGTCTTTTCCCTGAATGCAGTGCAGGGTGGGGTCCTAGTTCTAAGACAGAGCTTACTCCTGTTTATGGGCAGGAGACTTCTTTATTGCAGTCGTCTTGGGCTGCTAAATGGAGATATTTTGTCCGCTGTTGATGACTATAAAGCACTGTCCTGACTTCTAGCTTCATATGGGTGACTTGTGCCCATGCTGGGCCTTGGATATCCACCTTCAGCTTTCACGTAACACCCTGGTTCCCCATCTGTTTCTCTTGTTTTCAGTACCTCTTTTTAGGGAGGCCTCTCCATCTCTGGTTTTTTATTTTGTCTCATTTGTTCGTTTGTGGAATAGATTTCTTGTTTTTGAGAATGACTGATTTGTTAAAAATTCTTTTATTTTTAACTCAAAAATGTATGAAAGAGCTTAATATGGTTTTTTGTTTTTGTTTTTACAATGCACCCTTTGTTTCTTAAAATTTACATTCCCCGTACTTATAAATTACCTTTTACTTCCTTACTTTCAATGCCTTCACATTTTTATGTTTATATTTTATTCTATAATATAGCTGTTTTATTATTAATTTTTATTTTATAAAAGCAATACATGTATATTATTTTAAAAGTCATGTAGTACTAAAAAGCTTCTAATGAACCAGAATAGTTTTACTTCTCATTCTGAATACTATGCCCATGGGACAACCACTGTCAATTCTTTTCGCTTTTCCCCCTGATATTTAACTTCATATTTCTAATAATAGCCAACAGTGCTTCCCATGTAACAGTCACTGTTCCAAGTGCTATTAACTCATTTAATCTAAATAATGTGCTTATTTCTTGACTGATAAATTTTAGAAATATTTTACCGTATTTTTGCCATAGTAGAGAAAAACTTAACTCTTTTTTTCCCTCCACATATTTGTTTAAATAAAATCATTTTAATTTCTTCATTATCTACATGCAAATATTGTTCAATGATGGGCCAAGCAGTGCATTACAACTGTGTTTCCTTCCTTTTCCTGCCCTTTATTTCTCTTGGAAATGAAAACAGCTTCATTTTTTTCCTATGTCTCTTTCTATAGTCTTATGATTATTTTTCCAAATGTTTCAATACTTCTACTATAAATAACACATTTTATGTACGGACTCAAGTAAAGCAGCTTTAATTTTTCTAGACAACTTCTCTCAGAAACTTTCCTCTCTTGCTCCAATGTGGACTTTTTTCTTTCTGACACAGGTGTCATTATATGATGTTTTTGTCTCTCTTTTGGTCTGTTTTCTTTCTTTCTTTCTTTCTTTCTTTCTTTCTTCCTTTTTTTTTTTTGTTGAATATTTTATTCTTTTTTTTAAGGTTTATTTTTTTATTTTGAGAGCAAGAGAGAGAGAGAGAGAGCAAGTGCAGAGGAGGGGCAGAGAGAGAGGGAGACAGAGAATCCCAAGCAGGCTCTACACTGCAGTGCAGACCCCAATATGGGGCTCAAACTCACCAACCATGAGATCATGACCTGAGCCAAGATCAAGAGTCAAATACTTAACTGACTGAGTCACCCAGGCACCCCTCTCTTTTTTCTTTGGTTTCTTTCTTTTTTATTTTTTTTAACGTTTATTTATCATTGAGAGGCAGAGCATGAGAGGGGCAGAGAGAGGGAGACACAGAATCTGAAGCAGGCTCCAGGATCCAGCTGTCAGCACAGAGCCTGACGTGGGGCTTGAACTCACCAACCGAGAGATCATTACCTGAGCCAAAGTCAGATGCTTAACTGATTGAGCTACCCAGGCGCCCCTTTGTTTTCTTGATTTTATATGTTTTTCTTTCTTTCTTTCTTTCTTTCTTTCTTTTCTTTTCTTTTCTTTTCTTTTTTTCTTTTTCCTTTTTTGGATTCTTTTTTTGTTGAAGTATGCTTTCTGATAACCTTCTAAAGCTTTCTGATAACTTTCTAAAGAATTATAATGTTTTAATTTTTGCACATCTAAAATGTCTTTATTCTTCCTCCACATGAATGACAGACTGGGAATAGAATTCTAGATTGAAAGTCATTGCCGCTTAAAGTTTTAAGACATTGCTCCATTCTTCAAAAATGTAGTATTGCTGTTGATGAGTCTGATGTCAGTTGGGTCACTTTCTTTATAAGGAGCCTAGTTTTCTTCATCTAGAAGCTTTTGTGATCTGCTCATTAATCCTACATTCTACTCTATCCCAGGTAATCTGAGCATTCAGAGTAACGTATTTGGTGTGAATATTTTTGTGTGGGAAGGGTGGTTGGTAATATTGGTATTGTTGATGTTGTTATTATATTAATTTCTTGGGCTGAGTTGAAATTGTATGTCAGTTGTTTAATCCTCTGCTACTATCATGGTGTTCAATTCTTTTAAATTTTTTGGACTTGTTTTATCACCTAGCATATGTGCTATCTTGGTGAATATATAATTGCATTTGAAAATAGATTGTTGTATGATGCATTGTATAAATAACAATTAGGTCACGTTGATAGTATTATTCAGACCCTCTATGTACATAGTGATTTTTTTTTTAGTTCTATTAATTGCTGAGAGAATTATGTTTAGTTTCCCACGATTGTAGTTGCATATTTCTCCCTCTGACTCTGTCATTTTTTGCTTCATGTATTTTTAAGCTCTGTTATGCACATACAAATTTATGATTATCTCTTTCTTATGGATTTACTCTTTATTCATTATAAAATGTCCATGTTTACCTTTGATATACTCTTTGCCTTGAAGCCTATTTTATCTGTTATTAATATAACCACTCCAGTCTTTCTATACCTACCATTTGTATTATATATCCTTTTTTCACCCATTTATTTTAAATCTATGTGTGCCATCATATTTAAATTGTCTCTTATATAGTAAATATTATAGGATCTTGCATTTAAAAAAATCAATTCTGATCATTTCTGCATTTTCATTGAGCATTTTAATCCATTAACATTTAATGTAATTAGTGATAGAACTGGATTTAATTTGTCCCTTCTGAATTTTATTCCTCTCATTCCCTTTCATTCCTTTTTTCTAAATTGTTTGAATATTTAATGTATCTATTGGCTTTTCAGTGATGTCACTTTGCATTATATTAATCTATGCCCCTAAACTATTTGCTGCTATTATCAGTCAGGGTCCAATCAAGAAATAGAAACCATACCAGTTCTTGAATAGAGAGTTTAGTGTAAAAAAGTGTAACCTAGGTAACTGAAAGAGTACAAAGGGGACTATAAAATATCATGAAAGGAGGAAGCATTTATCACCTGTAGGGCTGAGAGAAGAAAGAGAATATACTGGAATTATTAAAATTTAGAAGCTTAAAGGTGGAATCCCATGAAGGTGAAAGTCAGACCTCCAAAGAGAAGGTGATATTTGGCTGATGTTGATGTCTCTGCATTAGAAAAAGGCTAGGATCCAGACTCTGAGGAGGAACGCATATTACTATTAATCTAGCAGACATTTTTGAGCACTTACTATGTCTGCTATGACAGACTCTGATCATAAAAGGCTAATAAGAAACAAGAAGCATAAAGGAGAAGGGAAGATGGGCAGAACAAGCAGGTCCAAGAGAAGGAATCTTTCAAATGAAAGGGATGTGAAGATATCCTGCACCATAGGAAAGAGAACCGGTTAAAGTTGTTATCTCTCAGCTCCAAGCCCACCCTTTTATCCTCCACTTTGTGATGCTGGGCTGGGACTCTGTAAACATCATTTTTGCTTTGCCAGTTGACTTCCTGTTAACTGGAAGGCACAGCATGAAGCATGTTAATAGGGAGTGCAAGAGGAAGGCAAAGGCTGGAGGAGGAAGAAAGGACTTGCTCCTTCCTGTCTACTACCTGTTGATTCCTGTGGGCTTCCTGTCTGTTTGTGGTTCCCATGAGTGTCACCCCAGCCATATTTCTTCACTTCATCACTGGAAGTTCCTTCTGGTAGTGGCAGCTAAATCTATTTGAAGTGTTTCCAATTCATAGAACCAGCCTCTCTGCACCTCCCCCTGCTCCTCCCAAGACACAACTCTATGCCCGCTAGAGGATAAGAGGGTGGGCTTGTTGCTGAGAGACAACTTTAACTGGTTCTCCTTCCTATGCTTCAGGATATCTTCACATCCCCTTTATTTGAAAGATTCCTTCCCTTGGACCTGCTTGTTCTGCCTATCTTCCCTTCTCCTTGATGCTTCTTGTCTCTTATTAGCCTTTTATGATCAGCAAATACCACAGAGCCTGTCATAGCAGAGATAGTAAGTGCTCAAAAATGTCTGCTGGATTAATGGTAATACAAGAGAGTAAATGATAAATGCCAAGGGAATAGTGCTGACTGTAATTGCCATGGAGGCTCAGAGGAGGAGGGAGAGACTACCACGGACTTGAGTGGCCCCCAAAGCTTTATAGATGAGTTGGATCTTGAGCTAAACAATGGTAAGCTGGAAGGGTTTAAATACATGAAGAGAAGGATGAGGCATTCAAGATGAAGGGCACAGCATGAACAAAGACTTGGGAGTTAGCAATAAGCTAGACACTAGGCATGGGTAGAGCTGAGCTATTCCTTCAATTGTGTGAGGCTAGCTTATGAGAGAGGCCTTGTAACATCTGCCTAAACTGTGGAATCATAAAGGAGCAATTGGAACATTGTCACGTAAGAACTGAAAAGGAGGCATGGGTGGAATTTTCAGCAGGAGAGGGTCATAATGTGTAGCAGAATGGTGCTGCTGTTAATAGGAATCAAGAAATCAGGAGAAGAAAGAAGTTTTAAAATTTTTTAATGGTTCTGGGATTTTGATCATGCTGCATTCAATTTGAGAGTCCACATTTAGAATCAGGGACATGCAGAACATGCCAGAGAATGAGTTGGGAGGGGAGTCCGAGAGGTTGGTGGAACATGCAAATGGATAGGAAATGGAGAGGAAAGAAATTTCAGGCCTTCGTGTGGTCATCCTTGCCTCCACAGCAAGGGTGACAACTTCAGGAGGTAAGCAGTGCATGTTGGTTTCGTCTAGTTAGAGTCAGTATTTGAAATTATGGATGGAGGAGCTGCCTGCCACTCGACACCCCTGCTGTGGTCAAGGAAGTGTCCTCCCCTGTTGAGGCCATCAAACTATGTCTTCTCTTTTTATGGACCGCTTTTGCCACCCTCTGAAAAAGAAACTTTGTTTATGCCTTAAATTGTGGCAAAGCCTCTATCTGTTTACCCGGTTTTAAAATGATGAGAGTTATGACTTTTTTCTGTTTTGTGCTTGAATTATGCTCTTTCTTCTACAAGGAAAATAATTTTACCAGCAAATATATATATATATATATATATATATATATATATATATATATATATATTTCTGACAAGTTCCAAAGGGGGAATTAGAATATATTGTTGAGAAAAGTAAACCCATTTGGTAACTAGACAGATGAACATGTTGAAAACACTCTAGTTTCCTGCCCCACCAGAGCCTTTGCTGCACATGTATGTGAGAGGGACTCTCTTTTCCTGCTTTGTTTCTGAACTTTGCTGAAGCACTTCTGCTGTTTTTAGGAGTAGCTAAGCCTTCTTGACTGAAGCTTAGGAAAGCCAGCCTTTCTTCCCACAATGTGTAACTTCAGTGAACCCTTTGGGCTGCCAGGCACGTTGAAGATCCTGTGGGTACAACTCTGCGGAGACCAAGGGCAAGATAATCAGTCCAAGGAGACAGTTAATTTTAGTACAAAAGAGGTTAGATGTGATTTATTTCCAACACCAATG
Source organism: Panthera leo (assembly GCF_018350215.1). NCBI lineage: Eukaryota > Metazoa > Chordata > Mammalia > Carnivora > Felidae > Panthera > Panthera leo. The sequence continues at coordinate 73,367,791 of NC_056686.1, forward strand.
AACCAAAAGAGCTAACAATCATGAGAACAAAACACAGAACCATCAAATACTCCATGTAAAAATGGCTTGTGTCAGCTGGATAGGCGTCATCATTAGCAAGGGAGACAGACTTCAGGTGGCTCCGGAGTCGATGTGGAGGACATTTTCAGGTTGTCTTTATAGGAAAAGGGGTTTGAATCATCAAAGAGTTAGAGAAATGGATTTGGAGACAGGAAAGAGAATAGGAGAAGAAAAGGAGGCTAGAGAGGACAGGAGGGTTTTTATAGAAATATCATAGCTCATTCGTCATTTCGTTCATCATCATTATCTTCAGAAAGCATAATACTAGGACAGGATCCATGCAACTTATGCTGCCTCTTAATCATCCGTTTTCAGCTGCTGCAGTAGAATCCTCTCCATGGCTCAACTTGCTGTGGAGCAGAATTCAGTGTGCCCATCGCCAAGACCAGAAGTGCTCCCTCACCGTGTCTCACCTCCCGGATGGACCTTCGGCAGGTGTATTGTTCTCCACTTAAGCAACGTGCTCCCTTGCACTTGAGCTGGACACAAAGACTTGTCAAAGGCCATTGCTCCTCGTCCCATTGTTGATTTATTCAACCCTGAAAAAAAAAAAAAAACTTAAACAGCCTCTTTTCCTGTTTCTGAGACTCCCGTTGCATCTGAATCCAAGGGCTTAGCAGAAGACCTATACAACCCGTGTTGACAGCAGGAAGAAGTCTCAGATGGGTATTCACCCAGTCCTAAATCCTTATTTTAGTGAGAGAAAAGCCTTAGACCCTTCCTGTTTTTCCTTCTAGATCATTATTTATCAGAATACTTTGGGTCCTGAATCCCGTCCCCGCTATTTAATTACCCTTTCTTGTCTGCAGTCACTGTATCATACATATACTTCTGTTATTGCCTTCACATGTAACACATTATACATCCTTTGTTTTTCCATGGACTAGGATAATGGCTTAATTATCTGGGAATCTCCTGTATCTAGATCAGCACTTGGTATTTATATTTTGAGTAAGTGAATGAAAGAACAAAAGCCATTTATTTTGAGTGAATAGTAATTAAATGGACAATGCTGCCGTCTCCATCTATCCCTGGCAAATAAGACGGGAAACATCCTGAGACTCTTATAGTTATGAAAGGAAAACGAAGAGTCTTTCATTGTAAAGAGGAGAAGACTCTGGGGATATTGATATTAGGGTACTGGAGCAGGATCCAGGGCTGGAGTGGATTTAGATCTGAGCCCTTGGGTGTCTGTCTAGTGCGTGTTTCAAAGCCAGGATTTATAGCTCACTTTCTTTCTACCTTCAGCCATCCCTTCCCTTTTCTTAACTTTTTCTTATTGCTCTTACTGATAGAGACCACAAGTTACTACAACTGTTCTCCGTTCAAACAGGCAGTCCTGTTGTCAGACCAAGTATCCAATTGTAGGCTTCAGAAAACGTCTTCACCTCTCTAGCTTTTCTGTAAGTGTGTGAACTTAGATTGGGTGGGCTACGTACTAAAAGGGGAAAATGAGTTTTAAAATGTATCAGGGTGTGTTTGCCAAATAGGAGAGCCAATAGCTACTTTTGACAGTGGTTAGGGAGAGACTGGGTTTTCCTAATCACCCCGAAGTCATCCCTTGTATCACTGTAACGTCTTTCTTGAGCACCCTAGAATCCTCTGGTTACCAATGAATGGGCATTTAAATCCTTACTAGAAGTGCTCATCCTTTATTGTGTTCCATTAAAGCCTCAGGCATACACCCTGGCTCCTTCTCTGACCTCTTTTTTTTTTTTTTTTTTTTTTTTTTGGCTACCAAGCTGGGGAGCAAAGCTGGCACCACGTGGGGAGTTTCCATGTGCGAATGTCCACATCCTTCATTCACATCCTTCAAGGGTTTCTTTTAACATTTTCTGGTTGTGTTTCTGAGTACATGGTGTCAACAGCTCTCAGAACTGTTAAGTTTTCTATTTATCCTCAGGCCAGGAAAAGGCACAGATCACTGCAGTGTAAAATTACCAGTGGTTTTGACAGTGACCTGGAAGAACTATGGAATGAAGAAATTTAGCCTTGAGAGCTTAGGTCCAGCCCCAGGCCCATCTTAACCAAGAAGTTCTGCTCAATTATACAGGTCAAGAGAAGTTCTGCTAGTCCTGAAAATATTGAACTCATCAAACTTAAGTTGCGTGTTGTTGACACGTCTTGATGAATGGCCAGTTTTGGACACCAAGAACCGTATTTACTCATTTATTTTCTCTCCCATTCCACTCCTATACAACCTTAATTTTGAAAAGTAATTCCATGAGGTTTGAAATTTTCATTTTATTTGTTTTCGAGGAGCTTTCCAAATCAGCACGAATTTTTCTGAAGGCTTAAAAAGATGAGTTGGAATGATGAAAGACTGCCATATTTGCTGAAAATAGAAAGAAGGGCGCTTCTTGCTTTGCAACTGCTCTTGCAAAGCCTTTAGAGAGCAAACGTCATAATGACTAAGAATTCAGGCCTTAGAGCTGGACCACCTGGCTTGAACCCTAGCTCTGCCACATCCTGGCTATGAATCAGTGAGCAAATTACCCTCTGTTTGCCTCAGTTTCATCATCAGGATGGCAGTAAAAATGCCTACTGCTATGACTGATGTGGGTTAAAAGGTATGAGGCACTTAGCACAGTGCTCGGCACATGAAAAGTTCTCAATGAATGCTGGCCAGTGTTTTAATTAGGTGCTAGCTTAGAATTGTTGCAGATGTCCTGTGAATGTAGAATCACAAAGTTAACTCTGAGAAGTATAGAAATATATACTGAAAAAAGCGGATTGTGCAAATAAACATGCTAGAGCTCAAGATAGATGTGTTTAAATTAGGAAAAAAATTCTTTTTTAAAAAATATTTATTTATTTTATTTTTGAGAGAGAGAGAGAGAGAGAGAGAGAGAGAGATGTGAGCAGGGAGGGGCAGAGAGAGGGGGAGAGAGAATCCCAAGCAAGCTCTGCAGTGTCAGTGCAGAACCCGATGTAGAGCTTGAACCTAGGAACCGTGAGATCATGACTCGAGCCAACATCAAGAGTTGGACGCTTTAACCGACTGAGCCACCCAGGCACCTGAAAAAAAATTCTTATGCGTTTCCTTAGTCTATGAAACCACTCCTTTGTCAGATCCCTTTACAAACAGACTTTTACATCAATTCTTAGTATTTACAAACCTTGGTGAGCAGTTACTTCTTTTTTTTAAATTTTTTAAAATGTCTATGTATTTTTGAGAGAGACAGAGAGACAGAGAGAAAGTATGTGTGTGTGAGTGGGAGAGGGGCAGAGAAAGAGGGAGACACAGAATTTGAAGCAGGTTCCAGGTTCTGAGCTGTCAGCACAGAGCCTGACATGGGGCTTGAACTCATGAACTGTGAGATCATGACCTGAGCCGAAGTCGGACACTTAACTGACTGAGCCACTCAAGTACCCCTAGCAGTTACTACTTACATGTAGCCTATTAGTCTATCACCTTGCTTCCAAGGGCCATTTTAGCTTCTTGAGATATAACCTAGGCACTAGCCACTTGTTTCCTAACTGCAGGAGATATGCATCAAGGTCTCCAGAGTTCACTAGCCTTCCTTAGGAGGATAGGAGTCCCAGAATCCCAAAGGGTCTTCTAAAATCCTTCTCACAAAATTCTTCCTTAAGTTCCACTTTCAGGGCCCTTTTACATCTTCAATGGGAATGACAGATTTCAAGGATTATGCAATTGGTTCTTCTGTATTTCTCCTTTTGGAAATTCTGCATATGGTCTAGCACTTTCTTTGGAATGTGGCATCAGTTGTATCTTGGTGCATCAGTCAAAACTTCTAATTTAACTTTCTGTTATTTATAAACCCATCTTTTGTACCTCATCATGGTACACTGGATACAGAATATTTATAACTCCCCAAGCCTCAACGTTGAACAAGTTAGGGGTAAGTGAGGGAGGAAACTAACATGTATTGAATTCAAGTAATTTCCTCAAGAGTCACATAACTAAAAAATGGCAGAGACAGAATTCCCCTCCAGATCTGTATGATCTAAAATCCAGGTTCATTTACTGTATGATGAGGTATTTATGCAAAACATATCCAAGGAAATGCTTTGTTACATTCTTTCTTCCTTAAGCTCTCTTGATTATATTCATCATTCTCTTAAAATGTAGTCAAATAATTTTGATTTTTTTTGGTAAATCTAGGAACATGTCAAAAATTTAGGCATTTTCTTTCCTTCTCACCCAGGCTCTTTCTGAAGGAGGAATGGATAACCTCTACTTTACAGCCTTTGAGGACTTTAAAAAAACAAAAACAAAAACACTATAAAATTAGTGACTTTGGCATTTCCCCAAGAGGTGTGTTTATTTACTTGGCTATAAATATTTGAACTCCACACTCTAAATTCGATTTGTCAGATAAGAAAAAATCATGTTAATGTGTATTTATGATTTATTTCTTCCCTAATATCAATGTGAGTTTCAGAAAACAAAACATGGCTTCGCTTTCTAACCCTTTTTAAATAGATCTTTCTATAAAAAGGCCTTCAAACTACTTTTTGTCCATATTTAGGCACATACCTATGATACTTTAGAATACAAAGGGAAAAAAGAAATTCCTAAGAGAAACAGTACAGGAAAACACAGGTTACTTTTTGGGGAACACAAATCAGAATGGTTTTGACTTCTCACTAGCAACACTGGATGCTGGAAGACAATGGAACAATGTCTTTGAAATTCTGAGGGAAAATAATTTTGACCATTGAGTTCTATATCCAGCCAAACTACTAAACAAGTAGAGAAGAGAATGACATATCTAACATGTAAGCAATGATAGTTTAGACTTCTGAAGAAGGAAACTGAGAATGAGCTCCAGTAAAATGAAAAACACCATGAAGGAGGAAGGCATGAGATCCAGGAAAGAATAGCTCTCACCTAGAAGGGCAAGGAAGGAAGTCAGCAGGCGAGTGGGCAGCAGCTAAGGAGCAAGTTATCCAGGTGGGAGCAGAAATTCAGAGGCAGCTGGGTGGGTGTCTCAGGAAAGAAAGAAATCAGTCACAAGTGAAAATATTTATATAATTATGATCACATAAACCCTGCATTATAGATTATAGGTTATTAATTGTTATAATCAGCCCCTACACAAACTTATTTAAGACCTAATTATGATTGCATTATGAGAACATAAATGTTATCAATTTTGACAATGGATATGTATAAGTAGAGTTAACAGATACAGGGATGTGGAATGGGAGGAAGTGTGGAGGAAGAGGGAAAGACAGAGCCAACAATATCCTTATCAAACACATATGAAGTTGCTGAAATGAGAAATAGACATTGGGTATATTATTTGACACTACAAATGTAACCAATCTGAGAACCTTAAAGCTATAGGTATTAGCAGGTGGAAAGAGATAAAGAGGGAGGGGAAAATGTAAAGGAATTACACATTCATTGCAAGGAGTAGATAGTTATTATTTAAAATTTATACAAAGAAAAATAAAGATATAACTCCAGTAGAATTTTAAAAATACGCACTAGCATATTGTAAACAAATAGATAAACAAACATAAAATTACTAGATATGATTATGTGTGGGGAGAGGAGCTAGGCATTGAGAATGAAAAGAGTAAGACTGTAGCTTTTTATTATAAGCCCTATGACATTATTTATTTTATCATGTACATGTAGTACATTGAATATACATATGTTTTAAACAACTCTCATGAAACCATTTTAGTCAGTTGGCTATTTGAACATTCCAGTCTGTCCTGGTGATTGTGGCGGGATGGATTGTAATCAGAGAAAATTGGTTTTCCCCCATGTATATGCAGATGGGAAGAAAGGTGTTGTGGGGGAGTAGCTTTGGAAAGACCATCTCAGCCAGGAATCACAATGGACTGCGTTTTCCAGGAAGGTGTTCTACAGACTATAGATATACTATTGGACATACCAATTAATATAAGCACAGAAGTCCAAAAAGGCAAAATCTGGAGCAGCAAGTGATTAAGATGGGGAGAGGCTGGAGTAAACCAGGGACAGCTTAGAAGATTGCCTGATACCATCTTTGTGATGAGCAGGAGATAGAAGCCCCAAATATTTACCAGTTAGCTCAGCCTTAAATGCTACTGGATGTGGGTCAGGCTAGACAGGCGCTCTGTGGGTTAATCTTCTTCATTTGAATCTAGGCAATGGGGAATGGAAACTCATGTTTCTCTACCCAGCTATAAACTTTTGCTTCTCATGCACAATTTCCATTCTGCCTTCCCGCTTTGTGTACCACTGTTTTTACCAATTGCTCTTGTAATTGACTTTTGCTACTGGAAGAAACTCCTAGAATGTTGGAATTTCTCGATTACATGTTTTACCCCAAAGAATGTGTCACTCAGTGCTAAAGCAATGGTCTTGGGAGAGACAGCCAACTTGCATCTGATGACAACATTGCAGTAGAGGTCACAATATGCTGACTTCAGAGTAAGCACAAGACTCTGACTGAGATCCTGGAAGGACAGCCTAGAGCAGATGGGATGGGCAAGCAGGGTATTCGCCTCAGAGCTCTGAGAAGACTACTGGCTGCAAAATACTAACCTCTGTTCCTTCCTGCTGCTTGTAAGGGGCGGGGGCGGGGGGGGGGGGGTGGGGATCTTGCTCATAACTGGATTTCTAAGTCTGATAGCCTAAAGCAAGCTTTGGTCTGATGACTTTTATGGACATTTGTATTTACTTGGTGAAAGTGGAAGTAGCATAAGAATTGTAGGAATTTAAGGGTGTTAGCAGTTGTTAATTTCTTTTTTTTTTTTTTTACAGACTGCATTTGCAAGAGTTTAATATTTAGGGGTGGCTAGGACACTCAGACAGCCTCGAATGCTTTCTGGTATGTTGAGACTGACAGTTTTCAAATGAGCTCAGAGTTCCTGAATTCCTTGAAGCCATTGTGAGACCCTTCCTTGAAAGAATACTCGGCCCCTGTAGATGTATTTATGAGGGCTCTCCATCATTTGCAAGGTTGGTTCTAACACAGCATCAGGAAATGGAATTCTGGGGCACAGAAGTAATACAGAAAGACATCAATGGATTCCAGAGTCACCTATTCAGACTAATCAAACAGGAAGTCAGTTCTATGGTCTATTTAGTTTAGCAATGAGAGGAACAATATTTCTCCAATCCATCAAGTTCCTGGTTCTCAGACAACTGCCGTCAAGTCCTTGGTGGGACATGCCCAGGACTAAGAAGTTGCAATTCTCCAGCAGCAGAAAAAGGTTCCTGACAAAGGGTCTTGTCCGTCACCACCCCCTGGGTGCTTTGGGGATTCTTCGTTTTCAGGGCCTTGGAAACCATTTCATTCTGGGTCAGCATTTTCCTTAATACTAGTTAGTTTTCTTTGACTGTGATGGAGTGGAAGTTGAAGGAAAGGTTGGGATTCACTCCCAAGAATCACTGTGGTCTGAGCTTTATGGGGCTCCACCCTCAGCTCCCCTCACGAGTTGTTGTTGTGGTCCTTGTCGTCATTACCTTTGTGGGTAGCTCATCTGCAGAAATCCTTCCATGCCCTTCGGTAGATTGGCACCAAGCAAGATGGAGGTTTTCAAGCTCTCCAGCGGCAGAGACCCGGGCTGTCGCTGGGGAAGCTGCACCTGGACTGGACCCATTTGTACTGATGGCACTGGGTCCTGCACTGTCTGTGCAGCCCTAAAAATAGCTCTCAATTAACATTGCATTTCAAGAATTGGAAAATTTCCCAGAAGTCCATTCTTTTTTCCTTTTCTATTTCATTACATTTTGCAGTAATAATACACAAGCCTGCAGAAAACATGACGGGTAATGAAAAAATGTAATTAATATAAGCAGTGTAAAGCATGTTTTTTTTTTCTCTGTTGTCCTTGCAGAAAATTGCTGCTTTAAACCAAGCAGGATGTGAAAATGCATAAAACCCCCCTTTAATCTGCTGTGGTTTGTAAATATCTTATGCAAAAGAGTTTAAGTCAACTGTCAGATTTTTTTTTTTTAACATTGTCACATATTCTTGTAAAAATTTGCTTTCCCTGCAGGACAAATTGAGTGATTGGGATAACGATTTTAAGGGGAAAGGAATGGAGGCGATGGTGAAGATTCTCAACAATAAAACCTAAAAACAGGAAGAACCTGCTTTTTTAGACCCTCTGTCCTTTGCATTCCTCTGAAGAGTGTTAAGTGCTCTGCGAGTGGTACACTCAATTTTGGTACAGTACTTGGGAAAAGGAAACTATTGCTACTATTTCACACCAATATACCCCATCCCATGAATCGAAATAAAGTGATAAAGAGGCCAAAAGGCTGTGGTATATGCTGGCATTCCTCAGACCATTTCAGTTCACTTATCTGTACCACTAGCAACATGGAGAGGTGTGTGACTGGAAGGTCACGGTGGCATTTCTAAACTGAAATACAAAACACGATTCCCAAAACCTCTTCGGAGGCCAGACGGGAAAGTGCTTGTGGTTTGTTTTCGTTTGTTCTTTCCTTTTTTTTTTTTTTTAAACTGTAGCCGACATACATTATTGGTTATTGTTTATATCTATGTCGATCTGGGTTCTAAAAGTTTCCCCAGGGCCCTGGTGTGTGTGAACTTCTACATTGCGCTTGGGAACTGCCAGCCTTGTCCCCTCTGCTCTCCTGGGATCTCTGGTGAAGGTGGGTTCCCCCAGCTGAGAAGCGCTGCCTCTCTCCTGTGGCATTCTGGGCAGCCATTTGGAGTCCCAGATGTAGGAAATGAAATAATCCACGCTCGCACAGTCACAGAGTGCCCATCTGGCACCTAGGAACCTTGTGCCATAGAAGCGCACAGGCGTGAGCTCACTTTTGTTATGGCATTTCATAAACAGAGCTGCAGCCAGCTAGAAAAGAAGGACTTTGGGATGATAACAATCATTTTCCACTCCCTCCCTTTCACCCTGATCCTCTCAAAACACACACACACGCGCACGCACACACACACACACGCGCGCACACACGCACACACACGCGCACACACACGCACATACATGCACACACACTTGCGGGCACACACACAGCTTTAACCTGTTTTTAAACATAGGAGCCAGGTAGAAAAAAAAGAGGGGCGATTCATCCTTCAAAAGGTAGCCCTGTTTTCCAGAAGGTCTGAAGGAGAAATTTCCATTAACAGCTAAATCCCTCCCTACCACCTCTCTGTCCACATTATTGTTTTTATGCCCTCCATTCTAGGGCTCAGAGGCGATGGTGTAAAATGTGACCGGTCAACTCTTAGCTAACTCACTTCTTGTACATCACCCTAAAAATAAGAAAAAGCAGCAGTGGGAGGGATTTCATAAATCATACAACTACTGCACTGCTTTCTAGTCCTGAAACCAAATTCACAGGAGAGTCTAATAAATGACCTCAACATTTTTTCTTTAGTTTCCTTTTAAGTGTTTGTGCCAAAGTAGGAGCAACAGAAGCCAGGCAAAGGAGGTGTTGGCTAGGGAGCACCTTGGGCCAAGTGTGTATATGTGTGTGTGTGAATGAGGAACGGGGTCTGTCCTCACAAATGCTTGCTGCTGACATTCAACCCCAAGTTATAATTAAAGAGCAAGGCCGATGTGTAAACCAAGCCTGCTGGGACCAAGTGTAATCGCTACTCCAGCTCCTTGTTTAATGTGTGGTTCTAACTCTATATTATCTCTTAAAAACACAGGGCACCTGAGTGGCTCAGTTAAGCGTCCGACTTCGGCTCAGGTCACGATCTTACGGTTCATGGGTTCGAGCCCTGCATCAGGCTCTGTGCTCACAGCTCAGAGCCAGGAGCCTGCTTTGGATTCTGTGTCTCCCTCTCTCTCTGCTCCTCCCCCACTCACGCTCTGTCTCCCTCTGTCTCTCAAAACTAAATAAATGTTAAATAAATAAATAAAATAAAAACACAGATTCCTAAGAGACACAGCGCCCGATGACAACAGCGACATCCCTAATGGAGCAGGTAACTGAGGACATGGTAAAGAAGTTTGGCGGCCAGGATGGGGTTTAGGTGAAAGACCAGTTAAGTCATGTGCTGATTTATATCATCCTAGAATGAAAGTGAGGGGGAAAAAATCACCTTAGACATTTCACTTGATGTTGTTCCGAACTTTAATAAGACATCAGGTTGCGTTACGCTTCCCAAATATCACATTCGGTTCTCTGCAGTTCCCACCTCCCAAGGAGACATTTCAAGCAGCTAGATTTTTTGGCCCCAGAGAGAAGAACAATCACTAAGACACAGGCAGAGCCCATCCCGGGCCCCTGCTGACCAAACAGCACGCGGGAGAAATGAGGTGGCTGGAGGAGGTCCCAGTGGATCCTGGGGTAGTGAAGGTTAGGGAGGAAAAAACAAATGGGTCGCTCCTCGGGGTGGGGGGAACTCCGTTCGCTCCTCTCCGGCACTGCTCAGAGAATCTTCTCAGAGAATGGGATCTGCTTGTTTGCGAATCCAAAGCACCAAGTGGGTAACACAATGCGATGTTTGTAAATATGATAAACCATTACAATATTACAGCTTTTCATTTGGAAAGCCATTTAGGCAAGAAATGATTACTGACCCATGATATGTAAATGACGGAAATGCAGACATTAGTATTTGGGTCAACTCGTGTATTTTTCAACCATGAAATGAAAATCTCAGCATTCACATTCCAATTCATACATGAAAGCATCACGGTGCTATTAGTTGACTATTGTGTTAATTTATTATTGTCTTCGTTAATGTTTTCAGAGCCACTCCGAAGTTCTAGCTCTACTTGCAATGCACTGATGTTGCAACTGATAGAGGGGAACGTGTTCCTCTGAGCAGGCTGGTTTCCTGAGGGAATTCTCCTTCAGATGAGGAGAAAGGAAGCGAGGCAGAAGGAGACACCAGAGACCTTCTCCCCAAATATTTCAAATATGGGATGAATCTATGGTATTAGGAGAAATGGCAGAGGATGGGAAGGAAGGAAAGGGTGACATGGTAGACAAGAAATGGAAGTGTTAGAGATGCATCCAAATGCTGCATGCAGAGGGATAGATTTACCGCCCACCCTTAAATTCAGTGGTTTAAAGAGCAAAGTGAGTATAGGGTGAAATAAGGAAATGCTGATGGTTTTGCCTTTTAAGCTAATTCATTGGTTGGCGGGAACTCTCAGTATTTCCACCATGCAACTAAATCTCCTCTTCCTGTAACGCCGTACATCATAGCTCCGAGATTGGGTAGCGCTGAGGTCTTTGGCTCCCTTCAACCTTAGCCCTTGGAGCTGGGGTGTGGCAACACTATAAAGACAGGCATTTAGTCAAATCCTTGCAGGTCAGAAGAGATGTTCCGCCTGAGAGGGGATGTGAGTGCAGGATAATTTTGAATAGTTGGGCTCCACCAATAGTTCTCAATGGGGATAATACTGCCCCCTACAGAGTGCTTTGGCAGTTCCCGGCAGCATTTTTCGGAGGTCACAAAACAAGGTGGGAGCCAGCGACGTGAGACCTCTGCTGTTCTCAGGACAGTCCCCACTCATTGAAAAATCATGCAGCATCCCACATGGCCTTTGAATGTCCCGCCAGGCATTCATGTAGGTAAACCTGCTTATAATTATGTATGCCTAAAACCTAGCTACAATTTACATATTTTGCTGCCCAGTTTAATACGTGCTAAATTTTCCGTGAATTTACAACTACCATGTATATTAAGGGAAGATTATATTTTGTTTTGTTCAAAACTTTGCCAGGAATTGGACACGGAGAAAAATCACGTCGCTAGCAGCAATGCTGCTCTATTTGAGTGGCATTTGTGGCTGTCATTCCACACATCAGTGCAAGCATTTGATTACTTTTTCATGCTTTCCATATGTACATGTTTAAATACACATTATTTTATTATGAATTACTTTCCTTTTGTTTCTTCTTTATATTATATTAGGGAATTATATTGATTCGAAATGTGTGTCTAGGGAATACACTGTATTTAAAACATATATGTTCTATGAATTTTATTTTAGGATGGTAAAGGGGTGAGTTATAAAATACTTGTTATAGAAAGAGGTGTCGGTAAGTGCACTCTGTAATCCCCATCACCTATTTAGAGGTACACTAATCATGATGAGCACCGAGTAATGTATAGGATTGTTGAGTCACTATATTGTACACTTGAAACTAACATAACACAATAGGTTAACTACACTGGAATTAAAATAAAAAACGGAATAAAAAAAAGAGATGCTGAGTTTGATGGGTGAGAACCGTGGCGCTTGAAACACAAGAAACTTAGATATGACATGTTACGAGAGACCATCTTTAATTATTTTCTTTATATTTAAATATAAATATATAAAAGTAAATATAAATATGGGGCACCTGGGTGGCTCAGTCAGTTAAGTGTCTGACTTTGGCTCAGATGATGATATCATGCGGTTCATGAGTTCGAGCCCCACGTCAGGCTGTGCTGACAGCTCAGAGCCTGGAACCTGCTTCGGATTCTGTCTCCCTCCCTCTCTGCCCCTCCCACACTCATGTTCTGTTCTCTCTTGTCTTTCGAAAAATAAACATTAAAAAATTAAAAAATGAAAAACAGATATTTATATCAATATATAACATAAATATGTAAGTATATTTATATAAAATATATTTAATTATTTTATTTATATTTAGACACATTTATATTTTTAAATTTATATTTTATTTATTTATATCAATCAATGGATCTTTATTGAGTTCCTGTGCTAAGCCTGCAGTGCTTAAAGCACCATATCTGCATGTGGCAGATGAAAAAGAAGCATCACAGACTCTTTTCTAAATCTTGTAGCTCAGATCTTATTCTAATTGGGCCTGGTGACTTACCACAGGCTGAGGTAGGCCAGAAGAGAATAGAGAAAGTGTAATATCCTGGAAATTGCAGTACTGGCAAATAATTGTAAATACAGTCTAAAATGAATGGTCCAACAGTGGGAGCCCGAGAGCCGATTCCTGGAAGTTCCAGCAGGCAGGAGTGGGTACAGATCATGCAGCCCCGAGCACCAGGCTGGGGATGAAAGATGGGACTCCTCCCACTCCTCTCCACCAGGTAAGAGCAAGGCACCACTTCAAATGACCACAACTGGGGCCCAGAAACAAAAGAACAACGTTGAAAGCCAGTACCCAAGACACGGGGAAAGGTGGGACCTAGAGTTCGAGGTAGCAGGCTGGCGCTCAGGTCAGGGGCTGAAGTCCAGGGCAGAGAAACTGTGAGAGGTCTCTATGTTGAGTCATAGATGCGGGGGTTAGAGCAGCTTAATATGTTTTGCTGCAAGTGTGGATGGATGTGTCTGCTATGTTTTGAGCAGGAAGCCAGATGTGGAGGCTGGGAGCCATCCTGGACCTAACACTTAGTTTTATCATCTAATTGGAAGAACCAAAGTACAAACACATAGCAAGTGAGTCAACCAGACGATTGTTAACAAAGATTATGGGCGACAGTTCAAGAGCGTCTGAAGACCCTGCATTACCTCCTTTGGATCAGGAGGACTTAAGACTCCAGGACATGTGGACTTCATTCATTTATTTCCTCATTCATTAGGAAAGCCCTGCTATACCATAGGTGTTAAGAATAAAGAGGTGAATGAGAGAGGCACTAACCTTGGTGACATGGGTGATGGGCCAACCTGGGTTTCAGAGAGGTGAGCAGGCTAGAACTTCTCTCATGATTTAAGGGAGTTCGTAAGGCCAGTGGGGCACATCGGGGACCTGCTATTAAGAAGGTACTCTTCTTGCTACCTGAGCTGCTGCTAATCCTAGCATTAATCGTTCCGTGCCTATGTTCTGCCTCCTTTAAGACTTAATGCTAAAGGAAACGAAAACTATCAGTAACATAAACTCTTAGAGTTAAGGTTTGGCAACCTTCTTCTGTAAAGATCCAGAGAATAAATATTCGCAGGCTTTGCAGGGGTATCATGAAGTACAATTCTTGCGATTTTTTTTCAGCCCTCTAAAAACGTAAAGCCCATTTTTAGCTCAGAGGCTAGATCTGGGCCGCAGGCTATAGTTTTCTGACCACGGGTCTACACAGTTCCTTTTGTCTAGAGACCGATAGCATTGGTGGATGATGATAAGTAATATTTATTATAAGTAATATTTGTAGAACACTAAACATTGCCTGTTGTTATATATATATTATCCCACTTGGCCCTCAAAACGATTGAACTGGAGTAGGTAAGCCAAGTACTATCATCAGTCTTCATTCCATCCATACGTCTACTGAAGCTCAGGAATGTTCAGTCATTGCATTAAGGCATGGAGCCACAAACACCAGAGGGACACTAGGTCTCTGTCTTTTGATTCCAAAGCTTGTTCTTGACCTGCAGCTACTTTGAACCGGCCGCATACAACCAAATTATTCACAGCTTTCGCAAGTCACTCTAGTGTGGGGTCTGAATATGTTTTGAAATGAAAGGCTTATATTTAAAAGGCAAACAAGCAAACATTGGATGTGGTCTGAACTACATCAGTGCTTAGGAGAGGAGGATTGAGTAGAGTGTTCTACGTCCAGACATTGCTCTAAGTGCGGGGCCACACCACTAAATTCCACAGACAAAATCCCTGCTCTAATGAGTAGGTTACATTCTAGTAAAAATCATTCTATAATTTTTTTTAACATTTATTTATTTTTGAGACAGAGAGAGACAGAGCATGAACGGGGGAGGGGCAGAGAGAGAGGGAGACACAGAATGGGAAGCAGGCTCCAGGCTCTGGGCCATCAGCCCAGAGCCTGATGCGGGGCTCGAACTCACGGACCGTGAGATCATGACCTGACCGAAGTCGGACACTTAACCGACTGAGCCACCCAGGCGCCCCGAGTAAAAATCATTCTAAAGATAATGACACAACAGTAGGAAGAGTAGCAACTACCTAAGTGCCGTGTGCTGTGTTTGGAGTTACAAATATCTTAGCACTAATCTTCAAAATAGTGCCATGAAGTGGTTCTTAGTTTCTCCATTGTGTAACTACCTTAATAACGATAGCGAACAGAGGGAACTTACTCTATGCTAGGAAAGAAATCTCCCAGAGGAGATAAGATAGGAGGTAGGTGGCCAAGGGGGATTTGAACTTGGGTCTATATACCCTAGACTCTAAGGCCTTCCATTTTGTGCTGAAGCAAATCCCCAGGCCATGGCCATTGCACTATACCAACACACCTCTGCTTTTCAATGCCTGGTGGATTTATATCAGATTCCCTCATCTTAGTGTTCTGTCATTTATGAGCCAAGGCAGCCAGAGATACTTATTCATTAGTGCTTTACACTTGATGACTGCTGAGATGGCACTTCCGGTGTCATACAATGCTATTTTCTAAAGCTTATAGCTCTGAAGTAATTGCCTCACGCGGTACGATTTCATCAGCGTTCAAATGCCACTGTTGGCATGCATTTGGGCAATTTTGAGGCATAGGCATCTGCCTCAAGGCTTCAGGGGGCACTGGGCTTACTTTAAAAACACTCAAAGAAGAAAAAGGAGATGGGGGTGATGCTGTGGTTGGAATTCCTCCCGTCCTCTGGCACATTGACTCTATGTTTACTTGCTGTATTCAAAGGAAGGCTCTCTGAAAGTATCATGTACATCATTATTTAATTTGCACGATTATAGCAAAATTTCAGGCTCAGAATCAAATGACCTTTCTTTAGTTCTTCAGGCTGTTGTGGCACAGGTGCACAGGGATGTTTTGTAGAACCTTTTTTTTTGAGTCATTGGGAAATTTCAGAACCTTAAGCACTGGGGTGGGGTAGAGTTTCCAAGTTTTCTTTGATTGAGACTTTGGCAGAAAGGAAATTTTTTTTTTTTTTTTTTTTTTGCATTGAAAAGGAATACTGAATAACGTGTAAATGGTTTTTCCTTATAAATACGTTTATCTGAAGAACTTCATTATTGCATAAATTACTTTTTCAAAATTAATTTCTATTTTTCTTAAAAAAAGATGAAATCCCTGTTTTCAATGTGCCATTAGGAAAGCTCAGTGATCACATATAATAACAATGTATTAAAAGCCATACAGAAAAGAACCCATTTTTAAAAACCCATAACTCAACAGACTAAAAAAGTGACAGACTAGCCATTCATGCAAATTAGCTAACTCACATTTATCAGAGAAAATATTTCATAGCATTAACAACACTGTCATTTAAGAAAAATTAAATGGGTCCCAGAACCACACATTTATTTTTACTGCATTCATTATTCATTCACTTGTTTCTTTCCTCCCCCCCCCCCTTTTTTTTTTTTTTTTGAATTGTAAGTTTTGAATTCAAAGTTCAGTAGAGGGAGACGCAGATGATTTTCCCATTTTAGTGACCCCGTGGTTAGCAGCAATAAAGCAACAGGAACAAATCTGGCTTGAAACATGTCCAAACCCACATCTCCCAGTGTGCACAAAAGGCAAAAAAGTAAGATGTGCAGCGGATATTAACATGAGTAATCTTGGAAATCTAAATATTAAACATATGTCAAAGATTATCAAATGCACATCCACATGTCTTATAGAGATGTCTTTCATCCGAGGGGCTCCAGCCTATTTCAATGTATACAGGCAGGTTCTCTGGTCCCGAAGGCCTCATCAAAGCTTGGCACACCCCGTGACGACAGCACAGTGTTTCAGATGGGTGCTTGTGAAGTCATAACTCTTTAGTTCCACACCTTCCTGAGAGACAAGCTTATTAATCTCTGCTCCCACCTGGAGATAATGCTATTTAAATCCAAGTTGATTAACTCATTTGCCCAGTAAGTGCACAGTTTGGGAAATTTCCTGGGGTCTTTGATTTGTCTTCCGATGCCGAAGTCACTGGAAGCCATATTCAACTCCATCTACTGGCCTCTTATCATAGCAACCCAGAGAAGAATGTTCCAGATGGGACACTGAGAAGTAGTATGATTGTCTTATCTCCTGGGCACTGTGTGAAGGCTGTGACTTAATTCCTCCTGTCCATTAATAATATGTGCTTTTAATACTTGGCATCTTCTTCTCTCCAAACCCTATTCTGTGGGGTAACTGAAGTTACATTGTGGAAATACTTAAGGGTGTAATGTTATAATAGGGAGCCAGCCTAATTTTTTTTCTGTGTGTATTTTGGCTGTTGAAGAATATTATTTTATGAAATCTCTTGGTGCAGCATGACCTTACTTTTTCTGAGGCTGTTTTGTCATCTGTAAATTAAGAAAGAAAAGCTAAGTCTCAGTATTTCACAATGAGATCATGTTTATGAGAAGACTTTGTAAACTCTCGAGCTTTATACACATGTAGAATATCATTATTACCATAAAGGCGCATCTACCAGAAAGGGGCCCCCCGAGTGATGACTGGTGCACTGAAATCCAGTTTCGTTTCCACATCCATTCCTCCTTGGCAAATGTCATAGCTTTGTATGATGTGCAGAGTCTTCGTGATTAAGCTCACTGTGCCGCCCTGTGCGTAGCACAGTAGGCAGGCTGACTGATCAGAGACTAAATCCTTACCTTTGTGCTACGACCCTGTCTGGGAGGCTGGCACCTGTAGGTGCTCAGCAAACGTGTTGGGAATTGAACTGAATTGGGCCAAGGGTACAAGGACTTGGCGTGAACGAGGCAAGTGAATATAAGATAAACTGCCAGTTTGGTTGAACCTCTCCAGGGAGGTGGTGTGACAGGCACGCTGAGAGACAGGTTGCCTGAGAATGAGAGGAACCAGCCATTCTCCACCGGGGAAGAGAGTGCCCAGAGCAATGAGTCAGGGTACGTCGCTCTCTGGCCGCCCCTCTCTCCTTCTTGATGCTTTTTCACCTTCTCCCCCATCTCTTACCACCCGGAGAAAGAGTTGCAGCTCAGCCTTTTCGGGTCTGTTGCTTACAGGCTTTTTTCTCATTCTGTGAGGTAGACGAAGCTTAGAATCTGTTGGGAATAGCATGGATTCTCCAGCTCTGTTCTTTAGGGAATTTGCAGGAGCTGGAAAAGACAATCTGCAATTTTTGCCACTCGGTGGGAGTTTGTGGGGGAGGGGAGTGGCATTTTAGGGAAAGATCTGAAATATATCCACACACACTTTTGGGCGGAAGATTTGCTTCCTGAATTTGTCCTTAAACCAAAGTGTTTGCCCATTAAAGCAAATCATCATTTATGATAAGAATAATTATCCTCTTAATGTCTCTTTTGACCTTGTGTAGTCTCCTTGACCACATTTTGAGACCTAAAGAAAAGTATATTCTCAAATTTACTTGCTTTTGTCAATGTGTTCCCAAATAATATGACTTGATTCTTCTCAAACACATTTGATACCCACCCCCACCCCCACCCCTCACCTTTGGAACAGAAACTATTATTATCAGCTTAAAGAATTTCAAAACTGAACACACTCTTTCCGGGTCAAGAACAAAGGGTTAAATGAGAGGCGTGGCTTAGTTGCTATTGTCTGAGTTATGGAAGGTTTTGTTACACTCAGCCTGCTCTCCTCTCTTCCTGGCGACTTATCTGTCTTCCATCTGTATCTTTATCCTTAACCTATATCTTATAAGCTGAATGTGCAAGACCATCAGTCGCTCAGAGCATCACCTACCCTGGGTAGAGATGCAAGTGAATCTGGGGCTGCAGCCGCTGCCTGAGCCATTCATTTCCCACTGGATTCAGGGAACCGTGCTCTGGAAGAAAAGCATAAATGCAAAAATCACATTTTGGTTGCTCTGTGATAATTTTTTTTCATCCTTTTTCCCAGCCATTTCCGCACCTCCCCCCCCCCCCCCCCCCCCCCATACATAGAAAGCTTTGCTTGTGGTTCTAGGCTGTAAGGCATTGAAGAAAGGAGCGAAGACTTGGGGAAGATCTAGATTTGGGATCATTGAGATGGAACATTATTCTTTAGCTGATTCAGGTGAACCTATCAAAAACTAATGGAAGTTGCTGAGTGTGATGGCAGATCTGCACTCAGACACTTGTATGCTTTCTCACCTCTATTTTAGAGCGAAATATTAGATGAAAAAATTTTTTAAATGTGTCTAGAATGAAACTCTAGTGACTTACATGTTCACATTTTCAGAGAACGGAGTATGTTTAAATGAAAATATTTATAAAATATTGATTTAATGTGTCACACTCAACTTCTAACTGATCAAACGCTTACAGTCTGTTTATACTGAGTAACTCCTTAATGAAAGCGATTCGCTTGTCGTTTGCCTACATGTGTACATATATTTACTGGAATCAGCCAAAATAGTAAATTGCAGCTAATTGGAAAGTCAACATGTTCATTGCTATTTAGTTTATTAAAAAATATGTTTGATTCCTCAGAGACACCATATGAAGAATATTATGGCCAGCTACAGGCATACATATTTTTGCACAGGGCTGGATTCCTATAATCCAAGTATTTCAAAACCGTTATTCAGAACCAAAGAGCAGCTAGCTGTAGTTGGATTCATTTTTCAGAATTTTAGACATTGGTAAAGATATCAGAGATCATCGAGTCCAGTGTTTTTCAGACTGATGGTAAAAATTCCTGGTTCTTATTCCAGACCTACTGAATTTGAGCCTCCAGGGGTGGGGCCTCAGAAACTTTCTTTAACCAATGTACTGTTTTTTTATCATCAGGAAAGTTTGCAACAGAACCAGTCCACTGGTTCTCAGTCCTGGTTATGTGTCAGAACTGTCTGTAAAGGTTGCTGAAAATGCAGACGTCTGGGTGGTGGGTACCATGCTCTTAGATTCGAATTCCATTTTATACATCTACATTCCTAACAAGCTTCACGGGCAGTATCAAAGCAGGTTTGTGAACCAGTGATCTAGTCTGACCTCCTAGATGTTAGGAATCGCTTCCAAAACATTCTGCTTAAACATTCGGATGCAAAAGCCAGCCTTTCCCTTGTTGGAGGGCTCATAATTTTAGATAGTTCTTGCATTGATTGGGCCAAATTATGACTTCCTGTAACCTGTACCCACTGACCTCAATCTGTCCTCCAGAGCAACAGAAAAATGATTTCAAATGTGTAACTGATAGATGGTGTTCAGTAAATGTCAGGTCTTTTCCCCCCGTCCCCATGTAACTGTCCTCCAAGTATGACAGATCCCATATTTGACCTGTTCCTTCACAGATGATGACAGTGCAAATCATCTCTTTTTCTCACAAAAGACTTCACTTTTAGAAGCACCTTTTGTGGTTTCCATATTCTTAGAATCTTCATTACCTGCATTCAGACATGTTGTAGCATCTTTAGTAAAACTAATCTATTCCACAAATGTTATTGAG
Organism: Panthera leo; assembly: GCF_018350215.1. NCBI lineage: Eukaryota > Metazoa > Chordata > Mammalia > Carnivora > Felidae > Panthera > Panthera leo. The sequence continues at coordinate 73,387,995 of NC_056686.1, forward strand.
CACCCACTACATATGTCAAACTAGAAGACCACACAATGACCACAGTGACCAGAATTAAACTCAGGATGCCAGCTGGACTCTAAATGAACCTTGTGGAGATATGGTTCTGATCCCATTGTTTCAGTAATGCAGTCCGTGACTCTACAGCTATTTTGAAAGCCACTTCATGCTGTTAATTTACTCTATGTTACAATTTAACTAAGACCTCTATTATTATTATTATTAGCACCATTACTATTATAAGCATTATAAAAGATAACTTTTGGAGAATGATATATAGGGTACAAAATCTTTTGTATTCTTACATTTTTTTAATGTTCATTTTCAGAGAGAAAGAGACAGAGAGTTGAGTGGGGGAGGGGCAGAGAGAGAGGGAGACAGAATCTGAAGCAGGCTCCAGGCTCTGAGCTGTCAGCACAGAACCCAGAGTGGGTCTTGAACTCGGGAACGGCGAGATCATGACCTGAGCCGAAGTGAGATGCTGAACCCACTGAGCCACCCAGGTGCCCCCAAAATCTTTTATATTCTTAAATTCTCACAGCAGCTCTGTGAACTTGTATTATCATTTCTAATTTATGGATGGAAAAACTGAGGCTCAGAGAAGTTTAGGGTATTGAAATTGCATATGTAACATTTAGTCAAGCCAGGACTTGAAGTTAGACCTCCTGACTCCACCCACGTCTGAAACACTTTCTATTGTTTCACAATGCCATAATAAGAGAGGACTTACCTGCCTCTAATTTAGCAAGTGGAGCAAAGGGCAGGACATTACTTTTTCCTCTTTAGTTATATGTGACTGCCTTTGCCCTTTTATTAGAGCCTCTTGATTGAGATTGATTGATTGATGGATGGATTGATAAGCCCTTGATTGATTTATCAGTATATTGGGTGTCTTTGTCTTCAATTAGTGTCATCCACAAATCTACTGAGCAAGTCTCTGTGTCCTGATCTAAGTTATTAAAAATTCTGAACAAGACACAGCCTAAGAGAGAATCCACTGACATAGTCCTGGGATTCCTTTACCTCGGTTAGATTAAAATAGTCATTGACACGTTGGTGTTGATTTTTCAACCAGCTAGAATGTGTCATCCTTCTGCTCACATGTCCCAATGTTAACATCCAAAGGGATCATGAAAGCCTTGATCTCTTGTCTTGCTGAAGTCCTGATACCTTTTGTGTGTGGCATTTCGGTGATCCACCAAAGAGAAGATGGTCACTTTTTAGCTGAGTGGACCATTTTAATTGTCCCACAAAGGAGGTTACCTCATTATCCAGAAGAAAACACTCAATCTTGGAATCTTTCAGAAGAAAACACTCAATCTTTTCAATCTTGGAAGGGCCCTGTGGGAGCCCCATCCTTCCAGGCCCAGCTTGGCTGTCTCCTTCTCTGGGAAGCCTTTTCGAGTCCCTCACTTGGATTTAGCAACATCCTCTGCTCTACCCTAGCATGCTGGGCAATTCTCTGGTGTGGCACCTACCACATTACCTCGTAGTTATTTATGTTTTCTTTCCACCCTCAGTTTTTGAACTTCTTAAGGGCAAGGATTGTATTTTACTCACCTTGGAAGTCTTCCATGATCTAGTGTAGTGATTGGTGGGTGTAAGAGAGTCAGAACAAATATTTGCTGAATGAATGAACGTGTGGGTGAATACACATACTGATGTGATATAAAGTTTTCTTGTAAAGTTTTTATTAGATAAACAGTGTTAACAAGAATCCCCTTTCAATTACTTTTGGGCTTTGGCACTTCTTAATAAAGATATCCAGGAAAAATGGACGAAGCTTGATCAAGAAAGTCCAACATTCATCTATTCCTGAAAAGGAAGAATTAATCCTTTGGCCCCCTAGAGTAGTTGTAGTTTTAAGATTAATCTTAACTCTATTTGTAGCCTATAAAACAAAACTAATTGCAGAACTCAAAGCTTTAGAGCATTTTTAGGTGGCTTGATGGGAAAGCATTGAAATAAATACAAACATTTAGATAAAACGACCATTTTAATAGTATTAACTCTGCCAATTAATGATAATGGAAGAGCCGTCCAATTAGCTAAATCGCTAATAGTTTTATCAAGCAGAGGTTGGTAATTTAAAGCAAACAAATTCTTTCTAATTTTATCCACTTGCACACCAAGATATTTAAAGGATAACAGGGGATCCAATAAAGAGTATTGCTCAAGATGAGCTATATTTAAATCTCCTAATGGCTATAACATAGAGTTACCCCAATTAGTCAGAAAACCCAAGCAGTCAGTAAATTCTTTCAAGCCTCCATAATTTGGGGTAAAAATAAATGAGATACAACAAAGGTGCTGCTTGCAATCATTAGTGTCATTATTGTGGTATTTTTGGAAGATAGAGAGTACCCGGAGACAGTCAGGGGTGTAAATTTCACTCATGGAATCCAGAAATCATGAGTGTTCTGTACTCATGCTGTGCTTCAGCAACATTTCGGAGGGGATTTTCATGGAGGTCAGTGCACAACAGTCCTTTTCAGGGCAGAAGACCAGGGCGAAGTTCATGTGCTCAGTGCCACAGCAAGGCTGGGAATTTCCCTGTCAAACCTCCATGGAGAATTCAGGCACATAATTGGATAATTCAGGAAAATCCTCTTAGGACCGGAATGATGTTAACATTTCTTACAATTCCAATTTTATTTTTCTCAAGAGAATAGACTTTTAAAAACATCCACATCATCTGGATATGTAAGCTTCATTAGCAGGAATCTGGTCAGTTAAGGACAAATGACAAATGATAGACTGCAAAGGACCTCTGTATTCTATCTTCTGCTTGAGCACAAGACCAACCCTTAAAATTTCAGAATTAATGGTGCTGTTTATCCCACATTAGGATGTTGCCGATCAAGCGTCGTGCTCCAATGGACAAGCTTGAAAGGAAAAAGGGCAAAATGGAGAGCATCTCCAAAGCATTATCTCCGGCGGTGTTAGCTGGAAGGAAACATTCTTTGACTATCCCGACAACTACTGTTTATTCAAGCACTTTCTATGAGTCAAGCACTGTGTTAATATCTTGATACTCGGTATTCCATGAAGATTCCCATCAATACAGTGGGGTATTCTCCTGTTGTGTGCATGAGTTTGCTGGGGCTAGCAGATTAAAGTAGCTTCTCACAGCGATGAGTCTTGGAGCCAGGATTCAGTAGGGCTCTAATTACAGATGTTGGTTTTCACCTGGATCGTATACTGCCATCCTGGTCCCAGCAGCTGGCATATTGTTAGTTCTCCGTGCATATTGCAGGATGATGATGGTCTCCATGTGTTCCAGTGGTACAGAGAACAAATACCCTGTGGACGGCCCTGTGGGGTAAATACAGAATGAACTGGACCCAGCTGGGCATTTGCATCAAAGTACCTCACCAGAGTTCCCAGCTGGTCTGGCAGAGTGCCCAGGCACTGCCCCGGAGTTCAAATGGAATGCTCTTTGAGATGCCTCTGGTTTTCATTTTCCAAGTCTTGCCACACACAACAAGTGGGTCTGGGACTGGCCGCAGAGTCCCAGCCCTGCCTCACTTCTTGTAAGGAGTGGGGGGTTGTGGAAACAAGAAGAATTGGTGATATCAAAACCTTGGTATCAAACACTACCTTTTCTCTAAACTGTTAAAAAGCTTGTCAAATCCATCAATAGAATCAAGTCTCAACAAGGACCATGAGATAAAAGGTTTTCAGTGATGTCATCCATATGGAACTTGTGTTTACCAAGAAACGAGAGCAAAGGATATTTGAAAAGTTTAAATGTAGCTCAGGTTCAGGACTGAGGGCAGGAGGTGCTGAAAGAACACTTACTAACCCAGAAGTCTATGCAGGGAGGCCAGCAAGGCCTAATCAGTATTAAGAAGCAGTCTTAATCTCCCTTTACATTCTGTACTGTTCGGTTTAGGTCATTTTAAATATTCCTCTCTTAGGGGGGGCAGCGGTGGAGACAGCTGTATGTGACTCTGAGTTCAGATATGGGCTCTGCCACTTAATGGCTGGTCATTTAACCATCCTCAAGCACGGATCTCACGGAAAAAAGGATCTTGCAGATTGTACATATACGATGAACAGGTGTTTTCCCTCTAATTCTATTCTTTACTGTTTGCAGAACAGTATAAGCGGAACTGGACCTCAGAAAAACCAGTCCTTTCGTTTGAGAGAGAATGAAAACAAACAAACAGCTGATAAATACTAGGAGCCATCTATGTTTGCTTCTGGTCCCAGAGAACTTCATAGTAAACTCTACCTGCCATCAGCTGAGTGTGGGAGTGAAACAGTGGGCCAGGAGCTGGGGTCTTTGGGCTTTTCCCTGCTTTGGCTATCTAATGTCAGGTTTCCTGAGAAACGGACTCTCATGTGGAGATTGCTATGCAGGAGATTTACTGAGGCGTGCTCTCAGCAACACCTGCGAGGTGTTGAGGCTAAAGGCTGAGTCAGAAGGTGAAGTGTGATGTGCTCTAACAAAGGCCTCGGCGGACCCCACCGGGAGCTCTGGAGCTGAGAACTGTCCTTTCAGAACTGCCCCAAATGTAGGCAAAGGGGCCAGGCCTTTGAACCTTTGCATCGACCAATCACTGCCTCGGGCTGCCCCCCAGGGGAGGGGTCATAGTACTAGGAGAGAGCAGTGCCTGTAGAGGGACACCATCAGTCGGTAGCTTTTCTCCCAGCTGGGAAAAGATGTGTCTTCAAGAGAAGAGTGTAGAGCCCTGGGCAGGGCATCCGAGCATCCTCTAGTGCTACCAGGTGGGTAAGTCATTACACTTCTGTGGTCCTCACTGTCCTTAAATCAAACGATGCTTTTGACCCATAGTTATGAACACCTACTTTGTGCGTATTGTTTCCTTTGTGTGGAATGTCTTTTCCTCACTCAGAGCTACCTGATGAATTAATACATTAAAATTCTGATAAAATGCCAATTCCTCTCAGAAGCCGCTTTTAACTACCAGGCACAGTTATACATTATCTTTCCTATTTCTGTGCCATCAAAGTATTTCATGTTTACCTCTCCTGGGACTCAGCTCATTGCATTAAAATGACTGTGGTCAGGGAACCTTACTTATATTTGCATCATTTTTTGTACCCCCAACACACAATTTCAGTGAACAAGTCATTATTTAAAGTCTATTTTGTCTAATATTAGCGTAGGTATGCCTTCTTTTGTTTGGTGAGTATTTGCATGGTTTACTTTTTTCATTCTTCTCCTTTCAATTTTTCTGCATTATTATATTTTAGATATGTCTCCTATAAATGACATTTAATTCAAATGAACTTTGTTATCATCCCAGTCTAGTATTTTAATTGGAGTGTGTAGGTCATTTATACGTAATGTAAATACTGTTGAGTTTAGGTTAGAATTAACCAACTAATTTTGTGCTGTTTCTTTAATCCACCAGGCCTATGTCTCTTTTTCTCATCTTTCTTAACTTCTTTTGGATTGATTTTTTTTTCTTTACTATGTATTTTTTCTTCTTTATTGATTTGGAAATCATATACTCTTTTCTGTTCTCCTAGTGTAATCTAGAAATTACAACATTCATCCCTCACTTAGCAAAATCTAATGTTAACCAACACTTTTACTCTCCTTCTGGAACAAATACAAGAACTACAGAATAATTTAACTAAATTCCCACTTTCTCCCCAACTTAGAGTTGACAATATATAGTTGCCATGAATCTCAATTGTCTAGGCTTTGAAACTATTTAAGGCATTCATATTATAGCTTTTAAAGTCAATATTTATGTTTGCCCACAAAGTTTCTACTTTTTAAATTCTTTAATTCTTCTCACATCTCTGATCCTTCAGTCTAATCTGCTGGTTGTGAATTCTCTCAGTTTTTGTTTACCTGAAAATTTCTGTATTTTACTTTCATGCTTAAAGTATATTTTGCTGTGTATATGAGTAGTTTTTATTTTCTATAAGAACATTAAAAATGTATTCCCATTTTCCTTTGGTTTTCATTTTTGCCCTTGAGAAATTTAATTGTTGATCTTTTGAAAATCTTTCTTTTTTCTCTAGCTGCTGTAAACATTTTTCACTTGTTGTTAGTTTCTCATAGTTTCATAGTGATATATATATATATATATATATTTTTTTTTTTTTTTTTTTTTTTTTTTTTTAACCTTATCCTACTTGGGATTCTGAGGTTTTGTTAAATCTCCCCTGAAAAATTCGATCATTCGGCCATAATGTTTTAAATATTGTTTTTGGCCCATCTCTCTCTCTTGCTTTTATTTCTATACCTACAATTAAGTATATGTGTTAGAACTTTTCAATGTATCCTCTGTCTCATCTCTTCTCTTTTATATTTTCTACCTTTCTGTCTCTTTGTGCTATATTATAGTAAGTTTATTCTGACTTATTTCTTTGCTCAATAATCCTCTCTTCATTTATGTCTAATCTGCCATTCAATTCAATTGATTCTTAACTTGTTATTACATTTTTCCTTTTCAAAACTATTCACTTTTCCCCCAGTTTCTTCCTGAAATTTTCAGGCTTGGCATTTATTTTTCCTTTGACTTGGTAGGTATAGTTGTTTTATAGTCAGTATCAGATAATTCCAATAGGTGAAGTTCTTTGTTGATCTATTTCTAAAGTCTAATTGTTTTGACTGGTTCTCACTCATGGTGTCTTATTTCCTACGTGCTTCACTTTTAAAAATTATGTGCTGTGTGATGTATTTGATAAATTATCTTTAGGAATACTTTGAGACATTAGAGTGGTAGGTGGTTTAGATGAGTCCTAGCCTTTGGTGGACCTTCAGAACTTTTGTTTTCTCTGACCTCAAAGACCTCCAAAAACAAATGCAGTTGAATAGTCATTTCTTCCAGATAGGCAAATGCTTTTAGGGAACAACAGATTTGAATATGGGACTTCCATTTTTTCCTGGATTTTGGCCGGGAAATTTCTCATTCTTTGGTGCTTTTGGAAGGTGTGAGTTTTTAAAAAATATTTTTCCTAATTTTATTTTACTTTTTCTCAGCAGAGGGTTAATCTGAGATAACAAATCTACTACTATAGGAAGTAGAATTCTATTTTTGTATTTTAGCTTTTAGTACAGTTCTGGTCCCTCAATATTTGCTGAATAATGATTATACAAATGGTCATGGGCATTGGAATCAAGTTGTATAAGCTATAGCTTCTGTTTTCAAGGAACTTATCATTTATTGGGCAGGGAAAACACACACACACAAAACTTTAAACAATGACCATTCTGTGGGTGAGATACTGTAAATGCTAGGCTTCCATACTTTCTTAGTAGAAGTATAAATTACCAGAACTCTTTGGAGGAAAATTTTATAATTTTTATTAAAATTAAATATGTATATACCCTTTGGCTAAATAATACCACATCTAGGAATTTATCTGATTTACATTCTGCATATACTTGCATAAGTGTTCAAATATGTATATTCATATATATATATGAATATTGATTCATAGTAGCATGTTTGTAATAAATACTAGAAACAATCTATCAACAAGGGATTGATTGAATAATTATGATATATCACATAATGGAATACTATGTAGCCATTACAAAGAATGTGAGAAAATGTGTATGTATAGTTATGGAATAATTTCTGTGACATGTTTAAGTGGAAAAAATAAATAAGAAGCTTGAGAGTATATATGCTACGCTTCATGCACACCCACACACCCACCCACTCACACACACACACACACACACACGCACACACACTTAGAAATTTATAGAGTGTCTCTAAAAGTCTCTACGTAGAACCGCTAACAGTGCTTATATCTGAAGAGGAGAACTGGGGTTCAGAGCATAGGAGTAGTAAGAAAACTTTTTACTGGGTACTTTTGTGTTATATTTATTATATAATATCATTTTATATTATATTTAGTTTTACGATATGCACTTTGAAACCATTACATTAAAAAAGCAAAAAGAGCAAGGAAAGTAACAGAAGGCATATTATACTGGTGATCGGTTGTCCTACACTGTAGTTTGGTTTTGCTCTGACAAAGTCCCATGACCTTTCTAGAATTCGGTGTCTTTCTCTGTAAAATGAGGACACTGACCTAAATAATCCTTAAGGCCTCTTTCAGCTTAACGTTTCCCAATTCCATTCACTGGCATGGAGACACTTTTGCTGCAGACATGCTTCAGTCAGGGAGTACCTCTGAAGATAATTTGGCAAACGAAAGTATCAGTCTTGATGAAAGTATTGTTTGCTGAGAATGGGAACCCCCTCTTTGGTTCTCCTTCAAGTATTACATTTCCCTAAGACAATAAACTAAGATAATTGATTTGTTTGCATTCACAGTTTGAAACCATGATTTTTAACATAACCTCACATTTGAAATATTTCAGACCTGTTTTTCTTTAAGGATCGAGTGGGTTTAAGTCTCTGACAGCCTGACCAAATCGTATTACCCTCTATTTACTGTACAACAAAAGCTTATTTCATAAATGTTTCCACATTTTATGCTCACATAGATCTGAGTGGCCAAAACATTTAATTAAATGGACTATTCATACAATCTAATTTCCTGGCTGGTCATCTATATCAATGATAACAGTAGTACCCACCCCACAGCTATGAGTGAATCTTAAAAAAAAAAAAAAGAAAGAAAGAAAGAAAACAAAAAACAAAAAGCAAACAATTATTTAAATCTAAACTATGCTCAGACTAATGACTTATAATCTTTTTTAACTGTAAAAGTAATTTGAGTTTATTGTCAAAAATTCCAACAGTGGGGAAGTATACAGAGCAAGGATGGAAAGTTTCCTCTTCCTTGCTTTAATCCTGTTCCTCAGAAGTCAATAAACATACTTAATATGGCATGAATTTTCTTACACACACACACACACACACACACACACACAGAGTTTGTTTTTACAATAATGGGATTATATGGAAAACACCATTTTGCCCTTTGTTTTCATACTCAGCAGTGTATTGTACTTGGGGTACATAGCTCTATCTCATTCTTTAAAGGGCTGTAAACTATTCCTTCGCACAGATATACCATGATTTATTTACATATTTTCTTAGCCATGGACATCTAGAGTTAGTTTCCACTTACATAATGTGAGAAGTAGCATTGTGTTGAACTTGGACATTTGGCTAGAATGTTGGGAGACCATTTTTTGAGAATTGGGGTTTTAGGTTACAGGGTGCTTCCCATGTGCCAGGCATTACTGTATGCACTTTACAAATATCAACGTTTTCGTTCTGTAGGATACTATTACTGTCTCCATTTTGCAGATGAGAAGTTTAGGCTCAGAGAGATTAAGTAGCTTGCTTGAGATCTCACAGCTGTAACTCATCGTCGAGTCAGCATCGGAACCCAGGCTCTCTGAATCCAGAGTCTATGCTTAACTCCTGAGCTCTACTTCCTCACAGGGTGGGTGTATTTGAAATTTTGAGAGACACTGCCAACTTGTCCTCCAAAAGGATTGCGTCAATTTATACTCCCATCAACTGAGAATTTGAGAGTTCACTCATTTCCTTATTTCCTAGACAAATACTGTGCTCTTACTTTAAAATTTTTTTGCCAATTTGTGGTTGGAAAAATTATATCATATTGTTGTTTTAATTTACAATTAGCACATTATTAACATTCATAAGACTTAACTTTTATTAGGCCTTTACTACAGTAAAATGCATAAAAGATTCTTCCTCATTTCCAGATTATCATCCAAGAGAAGTGAAGCCCACACACAGCTTCTTAAGGAAATGCTGACAACATGCTGTACATATGGCTTCCCTGTTTGTAGTGGTTCCAAAGTTTGCTTTTGAGGTTAATTTCTTGTTTTTGTTTTGGATGAGCTTCTCGCAGGGGACCTGGGCAAGCAGAAACCTTTTTAAAATTATAGCCCGAACTATTTCTTGAGCAATCCAGAAGAACTCATTTGCAATGCGATCCTCAGATTCTTATAACATAGTTTGCGAGAGGGTGTGCCCAGAGCAGTTCGGAAAAGCAAAACAGCATTTTAACAATGAGGGATTTAGCAGGAAGATCTGACCCAACAAGTAGAAACTCTTTTAAAGGTTCAATCAAGTTTATTCCCATCACATTCCTCTGGAATGCCCAACAGGCACATGCTTTGTCAATGAAAATTATTTTCAATCTCATTGATGTTTTGTTTGGCAGGAATTATTTCTTTGAACAATTTCTTATTAATCATCTATGATTTTTCATTTCTGACAGTGTTATCACCAGCTGCATATTTATAAAAGAGTCAACTTTGACCTGTATTCAGGTTTAATCTGTTTCCTGAGAATGTAATTTGGAAAAAAAAAAAATCTGCTGATCTATCTGCAACCGAATTTCAGATTTTCAACATTACAAAGGCTAAGAAATGTGAACACAGAGGAAGACTTCTATCATCCTTATTTTGTGAGATCAAATAACTACCTACCTACCTTACCAGTCATGCCATTTAGCTTTCTCCCCGTCTTTGTGGCTTGTAGTTTCCATTTCTGGGGACACGGTTTGCCCTGTGGTAATCCAAATGTGAATAACAACACCTATTGTCTTAATGGGGTCCTGCCTCCCAGACTAATAACTCACTGTGACTCTAAATTGGTATCTTCCCACAGGGGCTGATTCAAACTGTTTTGGTCAAACCACCTTCCACATAGGTGGATTAAAAATCTGTGGAGGCATAGATGGAGGTGTTTGGCATGTATTATATTTATATACGGTGTTGGACAGTGCTACCTCCTGGCTGTAAGCAGCCTGTGGGTCCCTAGGGAGTATTTCAATGGACTTCAGCTTAAACATTGTTTATACATGGCCATTGATTTTCTTTACCAAGAGCTGCCAACCCAATGGAATTTAGCTCCACCTGTCAAGCAATCCCACCCTCTCCTCAGCAGGGTGGAAAGTAGAGTGGGAGCAATGGCCATACTGGCAATCTAGTGCAGTAGTTCTCAAAGTGTTACCTGGGAATTTACTAGAAATGCAAAATCCCTTGCCCCTCCCCATGTCTCCTGGTGGTTTGGGTGCAGGCCAAAAAGTTTGAGAATCACTGCTCTAGCTTAGTAAGTCAGAATCTTCTACTTTATTTATTTATTTTTGTCCTGATAATTTTATATCCCTCTTCACCCTTGTAACATTTTCTTAATCATGGATTCACTTTCTGAATGTCTTTGAACTATCTTGCGGACAGGGGCTCCCCCTGACGAGGGGTGTGCTGGCAAATGTTTAACAATAGGCCCAGGAGAAGGGGACTTACTGTGCAGCTTTTCACAATTTCTGTGGTGTAAACACACCCCCAAGGCCCGTTTCCAGCTACTCCTGTAATATTACTGAACGTGGAGTTAAGAGATGTGCATAATTGCCCCCAAGAGTGGGTGTGAGCGAGCTCCGACACCCTACAGGGAGGGACCAAGAATCCTGTAGGTATTGGTTCATATGTAGCTCAATGGGGATTTAGATTGGGTTTACATACAAAATTGGAGTCATTATTTGTAGGCTATTTGTTGAATCATTAAATACTTTGGTCATTAAGGTGACTTTCATATTCAGTTGATATCTTTTAAGATCATAAGAAAAAAAAAAAAGAAAACATTTAGGGGGCCCCTGGGTGGCTAAGTCAGTTAAGCATCCAACTCTGAATATCAGCTCAGGTCTTGATCTCAGAGTTGTGAGTTCAAGCCCTACATTGGGTTCTGCACCTTAAATATATATATATATATATATATATATATATATATATATATATATATCCTTTAAGGTCACTAGAGGTATTCAAAATCATCTTTCAAACGACATTTTGGTGGTGCCACCACATGACAGATTCAAACCCACACCTATATTTGGTGTCTCCTATGCACGCCCTGTCAAAATTACTCATTTGGTAGATGGTAAGCCCTAAAACAACATAGACCTTGTTTTGCCCACCATTCTATTTTGATTATTTACAAAGTTATCCAAAATATATTTGTTGAATTATTAAATTAGTAGCTATATTGGTTTACTAGGGCTTCTATAACAAAACACCACAAAGTGGGTGGCTGAAGCAACAGACATTTATTTTCTCACAGTTCTGGAGGCTAGAAGTCCAAGATCAAGGTCTTGGCCAGTCTGATTTCTTCTGAGCCCTCTCTTCTTGGCTGGCAAAGTGCCACCTTCTTGCTGTGTCCTCATGTGATTGTCTCTCTGTCTGGTGTCTCTCTGTCCAAAGTTCTCATCTTATAAGGACACCAGGCCTTGGGCATAACAACTTCATTACAACTTAATTACCTCTTTAAAGACCGTATCTCCAAATACAGTTACATTCCAAGATACTAGGGGTTAGCAATTCAACATAGCATTTTGGGGGAATATAATTCAGTCCACAACAATAACAACCAAGGTTTCTGTATCCGAAGGTTCTAATAGCACAGTAAAAGAACAAAACCCCAATTATGGAATTGGAGTATGTCTAAAATTGTGCCTCTATATTCGCCTTGGTATGATAACTTGTATTGCTTATGAAGTGGACACAATCTCCTCTTAGTAATGACAAACTAATCTTACAAATTGCAAAAATATCCTTCCCACCCCTCCCCTCATCTCATCCTGATTCATCATTGACACATGAGGTTTTGTTCCTGCTAAATGAATTAGAAGAATAGGAGAGAGGGGGTGCTTGGATGGCTCAGTCAGTTAAGCGCCTGACTTGGGATTTTGCAGTCTGTGAGTTCGAGGCCCGTGTCAGGCTCTGTGCTGACCACTCAGAGCCTGGAGCTTGCTTCGGATTGTGTCTCTTTCTCTCTCTGCCCCTCCCCCACTAGCGCGCGCGCACGCTCTCTCTCTCTCTCTTTCTGTCAAAAATAAACATTAAAAAAAAAGAATAGGAGAGATGGAAATGTAATTAGTTGTATATACAGAAAAATAAGATGTTGGAATGGCATAGTGTATATATGTTTCTATGTTGCACTGTAAAAGTAAGGTGTGGGAACTTTATCCTGGCACATACTTGCCCTTGAAGGAAAGTACCATTGAGAAGGTTCAACAGCAAAATAAAATCTCAGCTTCTCACATTTCTGAGATTGTTTTTTGATTTGATAGCTATCAGAACAACAGAAAAGGAGTTCAAAGTGTGGCAAGTCAAAAAGACTTTAGAGTGTCTCTGCTGGGGAATGGTAGGCTCTGAAGAGTGGAGCTTTCTCGGTTGAAAAATGGCTCCACTTGGGTCAGAATTCTGGCCAATTATGGAGAGAATAACATGTCACCTACAGTCCAGCTTCTGTTTTCTTCCTTATTGACATTCTGTCGTCTTGAATCCTGTGGTGACGTAAGTGAATCATAACACAGTGTTTTAATTTCACACTATTTTTGTCACTATTTTTACACTAATTTTGTCAGTTTGTCAGCTTCGGTGTAATTTTTCTGTTAGCTTTTGGGATCACGATCAGACTTTTAAAAATTATTTATTTCATTTTTTTTTAAAGTTCTCTTTTGATTAGTAAACTTTCCTTTAGAAATCCTCAAAATAATTTCAACGTGCCTTGAGGGCACATGTTCTTGTAATATAATAGCATGACTAGGTGGTTCTTGGCTATCAGCCTAGCACGGTGAGGCATGCTGTTATTACACAATTACACACATCCTAGTGTCTGTCTTATTTCGTAATGGTTCTTTTCATTCAAAGATGCGGCTGAACGCAATTACGTAAGTCCTGTTCATCTCATGAGGAAGGAAATGGGTGGAAATAAAGTACGGCCAAGCTCGTGGGCACCGAGGGCAACTGTACCTTAGAAGGTCGCATCACTTGATAGGCTATTGGACCACATTCTCAGGAGATTTAATCAGCACATTTTGGCCTTCTCATCCTATAGCCTCTCCCCAATCCTGCCCCAGCCAGCAAGCAACAATAGCAACACCTGTCACTTGGGTGTTTAGATTTATTTTTAAAGCTTTCCATAAAATTGGGTGATACAGTGGTCATATTCTCTATCTCATGACTTTAAAACCCTATTCTGTGTGTCCAGGCCTGTGATACATCTTAAGTAAAATAAAGGTCACGGACTCCAAAAAGAAACAGAGGGGAGAAGGCTAGGAGAGTTGCTTCTATTACATGAGGCAGCTCTCAACATCAGAGATAGAGGGGACAGCTGATTATACAGATGGGGATCGCCTAGGGTCAGACTGTCCTGAAGGTAGTCTTCTGAGGAATGCTCTTGGGTCTGGTGTGTATTCCGTAGATAAAGAATCTTTAAAACTCTACCAAGTAGTAGAGAATTTTCCACCTGCCCTGTGGAAGTTGTCCAATCGAGGATACATATGTGCGGCTCCCCCTGAAATGTATCAGGGAGACCTATAATAAGAACTAATACAATTGACTTATTTTCAACAATTTAAAAAAAATTTTTTTTAAACAATTGACTTATTAATGAGAGGACAACCTGCTTCCTCTTTCTTCTTATTGTGATAGCTCCTCAAATCCTAAGGGAGCTTTGAATGTCGCTGAGTTACTTGCCAGCTTCACATCAAGCCAAAATGACAAGAATTTGGTTTGGAAAGAGCAGGCTGTCTTCTGTGTGGTAAGGAGTCCCTAGATACCAGTGCCTTCTCTTAAGAATGCAGCTGCAAGCATGCCCACCAATGTGTCTCTATTGGAAGGTATCTTGAGTCACTTAAAAGAGAAAACAAGGGATGAAACCAGCTATTGATTCCGTTGGGCCTTATATTTTTGTCGTGGACTCTAGACCGCTATGTGATGGTAGGCCATGAGATTCTTGAGGACAAGGGCTGCATTACTAATTTCGTATTTCTGGAGTTAAACCCGGGGGGTGATATTTGGGAGATGCTTAAAAAATGTTGTTCATTTCTGTTATGGTTAATTTTATATGGCAATTTGGTTAGGCCACGGTAACCAGATATTTGGTCAGATATGTATAGATGTTGCCATGAAGGTATTTTTAAATGGGCTTAGCAATTATATCAGTAGACTTTGAGTTGAAGAGGTTACCCTCTGTGATGGTTGATTTTATGTGCCAGGTTGTGGGTGGGCCTCATCTAACCAGTTGAAGGCCTTAAGGAAAAGAACTCCCCTGAAGAAGAGGCCAATCTGCCGGTTTCAGGCTTAAACCATGATATCAACTCTTCCCTCAGTTTCCGGCTGGCCCACTGACCGTACAAAATTTGGACTTGCCAACCTCCACAACTGTGTGAGCCAGTTCCTTGTGAACGAATGAACCTCTAGCATCTTGGCTTTGCTATAGTACTCTGCACCCCGCCCTCCGCCCCACTTCCAGTGACATGGGAGGAGACCACTTTGCCAAGTTAAAACTTTGAATCTCTGCCCTAAAATCCCAAAGAGTCTCCTTCTTAACTAGAGAAGGAAAGCCCTGATACTGACAAGGGTGCCAAGACAGGGGAAGGTGGGCGAGGAGAAGAATTCCACCGCTCTTCCCCAAATCCTTGATTTTGTATTTACCGTTAGCATCCAGTGTAAAAATCGTTGGCTTGATTTAAGTGCTTTTGTTGGGTTCAAAGCCCCATCACCGCCACCACCAGCAGCTTACCCTGCTGTGGCCTGGAGAGGCTGAGGACCACTTTTCAGCCTGATGTGATTTCTAACAGCTGAGATATTAAAACACTGAAAAACGGGGTTTATAATGGAAATGCTGACAGACTATTAACTATAGCAGCACTGCTCTAATAAATGGAATGGCCTGTCATAATCTCTAGTTCATAAATATGCAAATACAAGACTGGGGATTTGCTCCAAAGGATGTCTCTATAATTTTAACTGACCTTTACTGATACCAAATGAGCCTGTTGCTTCTGTTTTTGTACATTGGATATAAAGTACAGGAAATCCAGCAGCCTGTCAGCCTCAAGTATATAAAGTTTAAACTGTCAGCTACTAAACTCTGGGCTCAGATTCCATTCCTGTTCGCATTCACACTTTTTATTGACGTATTCATTTTTTTTTCCCCAGGGGGTGGAAGCTGAGTGGGGGCGAAATCAAACATTGTTCATCCCCCATCCCCCCCCATGTTATTTCCACATGTCACAGTGCCCGCCCAGCCAAAATTCATGGATTGCCTCAAGGACAAACAGGCCATCTACACTGAATTATAAATTTGAGTTTTATCCAGTTTTCTGCTTTTGGACCAAATGGGTAGCAAATCCAGTGACTTCATATTTAATAACCTAGATGTCATTTGTCCTGTGTCTTTCAGCGCAGAGCAAAGAGTTGGATGGCTCGCAGTTTTGCAGATTTTTTTTCCCCCTAATTATTTTAAGCTATTCAGCCTGGTATCCGAACTATTGATGCAGAGCCAAATTGCCAGCAGGGGAGAGATCTGTCCAATCCAGGAGCTAAATGAGTCACTGAGAGTCAATCTGTTTTTCCCTTGCTGCTGGAGTTTCCTCGGCCCGGCCTCTCTCTGCTGCACTCACACACGGAGCTATAGGCTCGGCCCTCATGGGCGCCCGCGTCTCCCATTTCCCGCCTTGGCCCTGCTCACCGCAGCTGCTGGTGTATTCTGACCGGCTGGCATGAAATCCAGGCCTTCAATCACACTGTAGTTGAGGCCTCACTTCGATCGGAAATGAAGACGTCTTGGCCTCGTTATGTTTGCTTCCCCAGTCATTCATCAGGTATCTGGAAAGTAAAGGGAGACACGTAAACAGAATGTGTGGTTGGGGTCCCGTGCCTGTTTACCAGTTCCCGCTGCCCCGTTCCCTCGGACCTCTCTTTTACTTTCCCCAGGGGTCCAGACGAAGTCCGTGGAAATAGAATGCTTTATGTGGTCGCGGGAAAATAAAAAACAAAAGGGGAGTAGAAGGGATGAGTGGATGGCAGAGAGGAAAGCCACTAGCCTAAGCCAGAAGCTGCTGGAATGCTAGCTAGCTCTTTAAGCACTGGGAGAAGGCTCACGGTGCCTGAATAACATTTTCCCCCCCAACTGAAACATTTAATTTCTAACAATATTTATTAAAAAGCAAAATCCTTGAATTCTTCCTGGTAGGCTCAGTATTCAATTACACAAAAATATGCAGTCGGTTTAAGGACTGCACGTAAGATTAAGATAACTGGTATTTCATGGTAAATGATTAAATTAGCTGACACAGTTCTATCCTGAACTTTGCCATTAGGACTGACATTTTTGTGCTGTGTGCGTTGCAGACGACGGGTAATCTAAACTGGTATGAACTTTTTCTCTTTGAAACTCTAACGTGATCAAGGAGCAATGTTCTCTCCGAGCATCTGAACAGAGCAGTTAATACAGAGTTCGAGAAAACAACCACAAAAAAAATTCTATTGTAGTAGGCTGAACTGCCCCAAGAGTATTCCGGAATTAGAGAACTCAGGGCTCCTTGAGAAACAATGAAGAGACGGGGCAGAGGAGAACTATTGATTAATTGATTTACTGTAATTTTCAGATAGAGATGTCTGGGAAAAGAACTCAATAGGCAGAATTTTTTCTTTTTCACAGTCAAGTCTCAGTGGACTAAAAGCTTTGTTCCCTGTGGGGCAGGTAGTTCGATTTCTGTAGTTCCAAAAAACCTCACCGTTTTACATATTCATGCTGATTTTTGGTTTTCCTTTCTCTAGCTATCAAGGGGACAAGCGCTGTTAGAGAAAAAAGTGAGATTTCTGAAACACAGGAAAACTTCTCACTGAAGTCAGGAACGTGTTACTGAATCGCTTTCCTTTTTTCCTTGAGGTCACTCCTGTGTTGGGGTCAGCTGCGTCACTGAGGTTCTCTAGTGAGTTTCTGGGTTCTAGGATCCAGAAAGTTCCGGGAAGTGCTCCTGCCCATCTTCGTCAGAAGTAATTAACTAAAAACTAAAGGCCCCTCTTTCTCTTCATATTTTGAACCACAGAGCAGCTAATACCAAGCATGAAACACCAGTTTTCAGATCATTAGCACAAAGCATCTTCCACAGGAGGCAATAAAATGTTGCCTCAGCTACAATTATGCCGGCTTTCAGAAAGCAGGAATCTCCCAGAAAAGAAATTTACATGAAAACAGTCCCATTGTTTAAGAACCTTTGCAAATGATGTACAAAGGGGTTTGATAGTGATTTTTAAAAATTCAGGCTTTATCACGGCCTCAAAGATGTTCCGAGAAACCTGGTTACCTGTAAAGAACTCCATTGTACTTAGTACGCTTTAAAAATGTGTACAATACAGGATTGTTTCAAAATTTTTTTCTTAAGCTCCAAACTTCTTCCTAAGCTTCAAAGCCTTCTGTAACGAACGTCCTACAGAGAGTCTAGTGCTTTTTGGTTTAAGTTCTGAGGGTCACTCATTACTAGTTAAGAAAGCTGAAGATAACAGCAATAAAAACTGACATAACTCTGAGTATTTGGAACAACGTGAAATGTTTCTCCCGTGGGTGTAGCTTTTAGGGAGCACATGGAGACCCGTACACCTTAGGGCTTGATCAGAAGATGAAACTCAAAAGTGTCTCAGTTCATGTTGATTAGCTCTCAACTCCCGGGTGCTAGGAATCTGGATGTGCCCATTACCACATGTTCAAACAATGGATCTCCTGTGCCAGGAATCTCATTTCTGTAGAAAGACTTAAAAGGATGGGTGAGGAATAGGGTGTTGGACCAAATGTTGTGACATTTCCCTTTGATTCTGACTTTCTTTAAATTCTTCTGCATTTAGTACCTAGCATCTGTCTGGCATTGGTACTCTTAGTTTCTTTTCCTCCTAATTCACTGTGGAAGATGATCAAAGCATGGAGTTTCTTCTACTCCAGAGGTTGGCATTTGTGCAGGCACAAGTGAACTTGGTTTTCAAGCACCCGTCTTTGAACACAAGGAATTCCTTTAATGATCCTGCCAGACGACACAGACTCCAGAATTAGACGCTTTACTTCCAGTGCTGCCATTTACCAGCTTTGACACTTTGGACAAGTCATTATAACCTTTTTTTAAGCCTCAGTTTCCTCTTCTGTAAATGGGAATCATTATCATCATCATCTTGTCTCATCAGCTAAAAAAAAAAAAACAAACAAACAACTGAGCAAATTGCCATTCAGATATTCTCAACATATGAGTGTGAATACATATTTATTTTTTATACAGGTCCTATTGTGTTATATATTAGGTAGATAATATGATACACAAAAGTAGAAATTAAATAGATTACAAAATAAACAGAAATTAATAACTTAATACTTTCTTCCCATCTTGCACAACTCCTGAGGTGCATAGCCCCACTTTGGAGAAGCATAATATGTGTAATATACTCAGCACATTGCCTGGTACAAAGCAGTATGCCGAACGTTAGGGGTTATTTATTTATTTTCATGCGGAAAAGTCCAATTGCAATGGAGAATGTTCAGCCTCGTATTAGCTTACTTTTTTTTTTTTTTTTTTTTTTTTTTTTTTGACATAGCTTTGCTCCTATAAGTAGCAGAGAATGGCTGAGTTATAGGTCAGGCTCTTCCAACATAGGGGAACCTCACTGCTCAATTCTGGTCAGCATTTTCTTCTGCTAAGAGATGTGCTGCATTCACAGTTATTTTCAGCAGGACCTCATGGTCCGGGGAAGATTAGTGGCTTCTCCCTTTGAGACAGGCAATGAAGATAGCAGAGTTGTTTCCCCTGGTGTGAGGCTGGGGTGACATTACCGGGTTGAGAAATGAACACTGTATAGCATAAGAATCTGCAAACAGGGAACAGAAGGGGGACAGAGTCAAAATTGGAGGAAAACAGAAAAATCCTTTTCTTAATTATTCTTTTACTGCAATCTATACTGCCCTCGGCCCTACATGCAATAAATAGGGCACATCGATTTTGAATTTGATTGCAGTGGCATTGAGTGTAAGTCTAGAAATTTGTATACCCTTGGTATAAATGCTTCTAATTTCATATTAATTCATTTGCTATTCCTTAAGCATTGCTGTGTTTACCGAGCATCCACTGTATGTCAGGCTCAGTGCTGAGCACTATTTTGAATATGAGTTTGTCTTCAGAACAGAGAAGCAAGCTGAGGGAAATGATGGAAATAAATACAGAGCCCAAACTCACACATGGGAACTTGGGATCTGCTGGGGAATCTGATGTGAACCAAGCTGTCATTGACCTCACACTCTTAAATTAGTGAGTATCAGTCATTCTCCTTGGCAATTCTTTTATTACCTAAAATGTAAAAACTTTGATGCAAAATCTTATGACAGAATACTGGAAAAAAAAAAACCTTCAGGAAATAAAAGCAGAGTAAGAATTTACATTCATTTTGACAAAAGAACATAGTGCTTTAGTTCTGTTTTCATGATTCTGGGCCCAGGCTTAGAGACTTCCTTTGTGTTCAAACTTTTCTGCTGACTTTACTCTCCTTGAGGCATAAAATCTTAATGTAGACACCAATGTGTGTGTGTTAGACTTTTCTGGTTCTTGTCAATATCTGGTTCTCTTCTTATTTTTGCACTCAGAGAGGAACACATTTCCTGGTACAAAGTGGGGGTTGTCACTGGTTCTACCTACTGAGCTATAAGCTGAAGTGGAATGAGGTTGGTTCTGGGTCCAGGTTTAGCAGGTTCTGATGAGTTCCTATCTCCTTTTCCTTCTGCTGTGGAGACGTGACCAGATGGTGTAACCTTCATCACCTGGGTCCCTGAGTAACCATATGAGCAGAGCACCAACCTGATGAATATGTGCTAGAACAAAAACATAAACCTTTGTCTTGACAATCTACTGAGATTTCGGGGTTAATTCGTCACCTCGGTGGAAACCATCCTACCCTGACACTTACAGGATTTTTATGTTTTCATTTTTCCTGAAAGAGGAAGGGATATCTAGATCTGTCTCCAAAAATGGTCTACTCTGAGAAATTGTGAGCAAAGAAAATTGTGAGCTTCACAGATTAGAAGCCATCAGGGGACTGAAGTGAGAGAAATTATGAAAAAGGACACAAATATCTGGAGTAAAAATAAATGTTTTGTTGGCCAAGTTTGTATCATCAGCTGTTGGGAGTCATCTACACAACTTGAACCGTGACAAGACTTCCCTTTATTACAGAATAGCAACAGTGTCCATCTAGGCTTTCAAACGTGAGCATTCAAGGGTTACTTCTCAATAGGAAGTTTTTAGGAACTAACAAAATGAAGGACTGTACCATGAGCATCTCCGGAAATGATGTCCACTTAGGTCTCTGAGAAAGAGGCCCGGAACCTCAAGTAGAAGCAAATAGAGCTTGTCACAAGAAAGTCCTAGGGCAAAAAAAAATGACACTTGGTGCAAAAGTTCTCATTAAGGGTCTATTGAAAAAGTTCTAGTCTAACATTTTTCTTCATAGAGCTAATATGCCATTATACAAAGTGAAATAATCATTTTTAAACTGCTACCTGAGAGACCTCATGGAATAAAACCCTTATGAGTAGAGTGAATGAAATAAATATTCTGAGTTTGCAAGATAGTGACATTTCTGAGCCCCCTGAAGGCCCGGGAGTAATGGTAGCATGGTAGCATCTAAGGTTGACTTGTTGATCTGTGAGGCCCTTTTAAATGCACTTTTAAGGCTGCTTTCTCCCTAATCTTAAACACTTGACCTTTAAGTCTCATATTCTTCAGTATTATTAGATTAGATGATTAGTTATTAAATATACTGTCTCCAGTAAATAGGTAATTGTATAATGCAATGGCCTTCAGCTTTTCCAGGCCATGTTCCCATGACATTTAGAGTTAGAACACGGAGTCCTTCTGGGGCAGGAATGTTTAACCCTTTGTGTGGGTAGAAGAATGGGCAGGGATTTCCCTGGCTCTCACACTCAAGCTGCCTGAACGAAGGGCAATGAAAACAGAGTGTCACATGGTTTTGACAGCTCTAGAACTCAAAGATCCTAGCATTTGTATTACATTTATGACCACATAATAACAGTGAAAAATACATAAACCGGCATTTTCCCTGTGACAAGCTGGTGTGATGAACACAATGTAGGTACTCACTAGGTTTTAGGTTGAGGGCTTGGGAAAAATGTTTAGTGCGGTTCTGTGACCCAAAGCACACAGGTAAAAAAGTTTGAAATGGCTCTATTGATTTTTGCCAAAATTGCCTGGTGTGTAGGGGTGGGGATGGAGAGAAGGAAGAGAGAAGAGGAGAGAAGACAGGAGCTAGCATATTTTGGTCTCATAAAATGTGCCAAGCACTATGTCATAGCAGTTTACATACTCAGACTCCTTTTCTCTTCCTCTAAATAGAAGTTTGTATTACTAGTCCTTGTTTTCTATTTTAGAAACCTAAGGCTCAGGAAAGTTAAACTAGCCCA
Source organism: Panthera leo (assembly GCF_018350215.1). Taxonomy (NCBI): domain Eukaryota; kingdom Metazoa; phylum Chordata; class Mammalia; order Carnivora; family Felidae; genus Panthera; species Panthera leo. The sequence goes on from NC_056686.1 coordinate 73,410,188, forward strand.
AGATCAAAGAGCCAGGGTAGTTGAATTGGGATTTGCACTTGGATCTGTTTGACTTCAAGGTTCTGCTCTTGCCTATATTTCACACCATCTTCTTTTTGTTATGTGCCTACTATGTGTAGATGTGGTGTTACTCATGTTATAAAAGGAGGAGGAAGGTGGTCAGAGAAGTCTGAGAATCAATTATCCATCTGATGTCTTTTTAGCTGAGGTCCTACTGTGTTCCCAACAGGTACACTGTGAAGAATGCAAAGGAAATACCGAGACATGGGATGCCTGGGTGGCTGAGTCAGTTAAGCATCTGACTCTTGATTTCTGCTCAGATCATGATCTCATAGATTTGTGGAATTGATCCCCTGCTTCCACTCCCTTTCTCTCTTTCTTTCAAAAATAAATAAATATGTTTATTTATTTCAAGTTTAAAAAAGGACTGCTTTTTACATTTAAATTTATTTATTTATTTGTGTAAGTTTATTTATTTATTTTTGAGAGAGAGTGTGCAAGCAAGTAGGGGAGGGGCAGAGAGAGAGAGAGGAGAGAGAGAATCCCAAGCAGACTCCACCCTGTCAGCATGGAGCCTGAGGCGGGGCTCGAACTCATGAACTGTGAGATCATGACCTGAGCAAAAATGAAGAGTTGCATGCTTAACAGACTGAGCCACCCAGGTACCCCAATACATAAACATAAAAAAAAAAAAAAAAAAACGTACTGAGACACCATCACAGACCCCCAAGTTAGAGGTTGAAAGCTATTTGGGAAGGCAAAGCAACACACAAAAACCAATTCCTAATTGGTTTCTATGAATGGTAAGTCTAAAAGTTCACCATGGTCAGGGTAAGTATGGTTTGGAGATGATTACTGAAACCTGATGGGATATGATCTTGTAAAGTAGGCAAGATTTGAAAAGAAGGGCATTTAAGGTATAAAGTGTGGACCATATGAGCCAAGGCAAGGTGTCAGGGTTGAGGGGAGGAGGAAATGACAGCCTGACTGTTTTCCCTCCACCTCACTCTGGACCTCCATTGCGTCTCATGCTTTTCTCTTGTTTTTACCACTGAGGTACCTAACACATGTGATGCATACATATCTACCTTCCCCTGTCAACTCTCTGAGAATAGGACTGCGTCTCATCCTTCTCCTTCTTTTCAGTGCTTAAAGCAGTACCTGGTGCCCATTAGGTGGTCAATAAATACTTGTGAAGTGGACGGATAGAAAAATGGACGCTGGATGAAAAGCTGAATCATAGGGGGAAGATTGGAACCGGACTGACACAGAGGCAAGAAAAGAAGAGCTGAACCAGATATGACAGAAGAACAGGTCTTGACTGAGTATGTGGACAAGATAAATACAATCTTTACGAGGGGATTAGAATCAGGGGAGACTGGAAACTGAGGTAGTGAGAGCACGGAGCAGTGAAAATGAGGATGGGGAAGATGAAAAATTGGCAGGCAGAGAGCAGCGAGCATCAGCAGGCTTTGGTTCGAAGTCTGGTATAAGGGAGACGAGAGAAGAGGGAGTCCTCTAGGAAAAAATGTGGAATGCAGGGAAAAGGATCTTGTTTGACGGAATAATGAGCGACTTCTAGACAAGTTGAAGATTTTTAAAAGTAAATTATTGTGTTGAGTGTTAGGTGGTAGAAGGGACATGGAGAGTGATTTTAGGTATTTGTACAGAGCACAGATGTGGATGGCTGGATAGGTTTAGCCTCCTACCTTTGGAAGGTAGAGAATCCAGAGGTGTCTGGGGGTCAACGATTGCCTCAGAAGCTCCCAGAGATTATGGGTTCTTCCTGGAAGCCACAGGAAAGACTTGAGGTATGAAATGCCCCCCCCTTGATTTAGTGCCTCATCTCCTAAGGCCTTGATGTGTGATTTCAATCTCTGTTTACTCTAAATTAATTTTTGGAGCCTCTTGACTGGTGGCTACCAGTGCATCAGATTTCCACCCTGGCTGACTTGACTTTCTTCCCCTACGTCAGTGGGATTGGGGCAGAGAGGAAGATACCCACAGGCACACGGGCACATACACATCGGATGTTCTTACATCACCAGGTGGCTCTGTGCACTCAACACACAGCCAAAACAGTGGTTAATTTTCTTATCGTAGCGTACCGCACCTGCTTACAGACAAGGAATGCAACCTACACGATGTTCACCTCTCCCCGAGTCATGAGCCATGGCCAAACTGTGACTCAGAACTCTAGATACCAGTCATTTCTCCTGGTCACAGAGGCAGCCCTTTTTCTGAACTTGCAACAAACCCAGAAATAAACATCTTCCCCACCAACACCCTCGAACAACTGGGTGGACAGAGAATTCTGGAACCCATAGGGGGTGCGTGCAGACACTACAGCAAGTTTCCAAAAATAAAAGCGCAAGCATTTCCCTTCACATTTATTTGTTAGGATAGCTCCAGGACCAAGAAGAAAAAATACATATCCTGAGGGTACACAGGGACTAGATTTTGCCCATTTTCATAAACATCACGGAGCATAGTTAGCTCAGAATCCTACGGAGTCTTCTTGGCATATTTACAGAGCTCAGACCCACACCGGTGCATCAGGATGGTTTAAGGTTTGGGGAACAGGTTCCCCTACTGACAAATAGCATAATTAGGCATAATGTCTTAAGTGAACATATTAGCTCGGGCTTTTAACAGTATGCAAGCCTCAGCTTCCGCAATAACAGCCTAATCTTGTGTGGGAACCATCCCAGGCTTCACTCGAACACAGGCACTGTGCGTCCACCCGCAGATAAAGCTCTCGGAATGGTTTTATTTATATCGTCCTTGTTAGTCATACAGTCTGTGTGCAAACAAAACACCATTATTCTTATCTCCTTGGAAAGTTTAATTCATTAGCAATTAAAAGCTGGTGCAGAAAAAGAGTCGGGCAGCAGGCAGAGGTCCATCCTAGCACAGCACCCCGGCGCAGACCCATTTGTGGGGGCCACGGTCACCGATAACAGCACCGTGATGTCTGCCGAATTGTTTTTCGTAAATAGTTTACCCATGTAAGGATGATCCCACTGTAATTAAATGAGATAATGTCGCCACAATCTCTTCAAAAGTACCCTGTTGAAACTTGCTGTCCTCAGGCTCTTGCCAAAGCCCATTCTTGACTCCCGCTCTGCTCCCCGTCTGGCTGGGTTGTGGGGGAGGCTGTCTCTGGGCCAGGTTCCTGTTGTGGCGGCCCAGAGTTCTCAGGGGGGGCAATGGCCTGTCCTCACAGCTGCTGAGGGCCTCCGAATTGAGTTCTATTTGGAACAGGGATGGGCCTGATTGTGTTCTTTGTTATCCTAACTTAAGGATAACTTAAGGGAACTTAAGAATTGTAAACTGGGACAGGCTGGATCCAAAAGTCAAGCTCACAGCCAGCTGTTAACAATGGGAGAGGTTGTGGGGTGGGGGATGGGGCAGGAAACTCTATGCTCTCTGCTCAGTTTGTCTGTGAACCTAAAACAGCCTAAAATATAAGGTCTACTATGAAAACCAAGTGAAAAGTCTTGTTCATCCGTGGTTCTGGGTGTGAGAGTCCAAGATGTGTTTGAAAAAGTTCTTTCTCCCTCTGCATACGAGGCAGAACAGGAGGAATCACAGAGATTTGGAGGACTACACCCAGGACAGGAAATTAGAAATGAAAACGTACCCTCTTCTGAGCTCTGGTGGCCTCCATTGGTAGGGGTGGAAAGTGAGACTTGGCCCAGCTGAGAGGGGACTCCAGATTTAGTGCCACTTAAGTTTTGTCTGACCCTGTAGCAAACAATACATAAATTTGTCTGTGTGGCATTGCATGGGTCAACTTGTCACTTGATTAAATGTTTTTCTTTTCAACTGCTTAGCTTTACATAGGTCAGCCTCAGTGCTGGAGGAAGAATGTGTACTAAAAATAATAAACAGTTTGGGAAATAGGCTGGATCTAAAATAAATAAGGTTAATATAGCAAGACTACCTCCGAGGGCTAGAAGGAACTTTGAATCACCCTCCGGTGCAAACTTTGCCCACGCCTAAGTGGGCACACAAGAGTTAAATAATAAAACCCCAGCCAGGCTGGTAGTAGAACTTTTAATCCTAGCTGCTGCCCCCGGGGGTGAGAGGAAGAGATATTTGATAGTCCAAAACAGAAAGTAAATATAGAGTAAATTACTTCCATGTAATTGGGGAGATTATTTCAAGTAGATTGCAACTTGGAAATGGATTGCTTCTTTTCAAAACTCAGGGTGACTCCTACATTTTTCATCCTGAGGTCAGGGTGGCACTGAAGAGAGGAGCAGTTTCTGGCTTTCAAGGGCAGCTAGAGCTAGTATATTTTGTAAAGTCAAAGTTAAGCATCTTTGATACTTGAATTACCCAGATCTGTGCAGTAGTTATTAGGAATAGAAATATAAAGAGACATAGAAATGTGGCCAACAGAAACACAGCACCTTAAAAAATCTGAACTGTGAGCCCTTGCGGATAGAAAACAGAAAACTCTTTGCAATTAATATAATCACCCTCGTTCAAGGAAATGGTCAATTTGATTTGAAATGGTGTGGAAAAGCATGGGAGGGGATCTGTGTGAGACACGTAAAAGAATTTTACATTTATTCACATAATGAGCCAATTTTTCCAGTAACTTCCATTGTTTGGTTCTGGTGCTTTGTCTTGAAGCCAATGTGTATATGTTTCAATGTTGTGTCCTTATAGTAGTCTTTTAAATAGTTCTCTCCTCTTCTTAAGTGTGTAGGCTCTAGAACCAGAGAAGCCTTGTTGAGATTCATGACTGCCCTTATCTATTACCTCTCTGACTTTGGACAAATTGCCTGACCTCTCTCAGCCTTTATTTTCTTTTGCCTTTTCTTTTTTTTTTTAGAAGTTTTTTGTTTTTGTTTTTTTAAGTTTATTTATTTATTTTGAGAGAGAGAGAGAGAGAGAGAGAGAGAACTTGCATGCACAAGTTGGGGAGGGGCAGAGAGAGAGGGAGAGAGAGAATCCCAAGCAGGCTCCCTGCTGTTAGCGCAGAGCTCCATATGGGCTGATCTCATGAACCAGGAGATTATGACCTGAGTTTAAATCAACAGCCTTTTTTCTTTTCTTTTCTTTTCTTTTCTTTTCTTTTCTTTTCTTTTCTTTTCTTTTCTTTTCTACTTAGATCTGTGTATGTTTTTCTCCTCTCCTGGGCTTCTTATGGTCAGGGGTATGCTTTTACTCATCTCTTATAATTCCTATCATAGTGCATGACTAATCATAAGTAATCATGAATTGCTTTGCAAATTGTAAACCAACACCTAGCCTATTACAATTAAGGAGGAAGAACACCCCCCTTTCAGTCTAGTATATGGCAAACAGAGAAGATGTGTGTAGGTCTTAGGGCATCCCTAGAAAGTTCTAGAGAGGGCTAGGAGAGTGCCCCCCTTAAACTGTAGGAAATTTGCAAATCATTAGCAAGAGAGGCTGATGAATGAGAAGTAGTGAAATGGCTTTCTTAAAATATTGGGAAGTTGGTGATCCTTTTTCCTCCTTTGTCATTACTGGGATTTTGGAATTCTAGGGGAGAAATTGCATGTAAAAAAGTCATTGTCCCATTCTGCTGTTTGTAAAGACTTTCCTTTCCTTAAATTTGGTCAGGGTAGGAGATTGCTTCTGTGGGCTTTAAAGGGAAGTATTATCTCTTTATATTGGTATCACTAGCACAATGCTTAGCAGAGAGGAGGCACTCAATGACTGTTGGATGAACAAATAACATTTGGGAAAGTGCTTTGTAGACTGTGAAACCTTGCACAAATGAAAAGATGATGAGGATAATTGCTTATGAGCCTCAGACGCTGATGCGGAACTCTTGTCCTAAGGTACTACTTTCCCTCTCTCTCTCTCTCTCTCTCTCTCTCCCCCTCCCTCTGAATAGTAGCTACATTTTTCTTTTTTTAATGGGAAAAATATTGGGACACTGAATGCTTTTTGAAATTAAAATTAAAATCAAAATGTACTTCCCCCCTTTAATTACTAGTTGTTCCATTTGCGCTTCTGGCGTTTGTTGGCAAACATATATTTATATACTTCATATTATTGTCTTTAGTTACCCTGAAACCTTCCTATCTCATCCACCTTTAGTATGTCATGTAGTTTTGACTTAGATTTCCCAACTGTTAGACTGTCGGGCTTTCAAGGATGCATTCTTAAAAATCAGTGTCTTTGGAAGCACTTGAACCAGAAGTCAAATGGCATGATGTAAACCAATAGTTTTTCAATGAAGAAATGAAAAGCCTCAGTAATGTCAAATAAGGAATCTAACCTATTGAGACCAATTTGCTTACACTGCATTGATTCCTACAAAAACATTATAAAAAAGGGTGCTGCCTACACTCTACTGATCAGATTACAAGTATCCTTGGTGAAGACAAAACTAGTGTAGGCTGTAAGAGTTTGCCTTAAAGTGTCACCTGATGTTAGCTGTCCCTCACTGACTGAGGTATTTTCCTGGCTTCAGATGGATCAGGTTGTCCATTGAGAACCCACAGACTGCGTGTGGCCATGGCTGCATGATTGAGGGGTCATAATCTGGAGATGGAGTAGGGGAGTCTAGCAGCAGGCAGGCAATAATGACTTGAAAAAAAACTGGTTTTGCTACTTACTCAGTAACAGTGATTAGTAGGGTGTAAGAAAAGATGAAAATTCTAGGGGCACCTGGGTGGCTCAGTCGGTTGGGCGTCCAACTTCGGCTCAGGTCATGATCTCGCGGTTTGTGAGTTCGAGCCCCACATCGGGCTCTCTGCTCTCAGTTCAGAGCCTGGAGCCTGTTTCGGATTCTGTGTCTCCCTCTCTCTCTGTTCCGCCACTCATGCTCTCTCTCTCTCTGCCTCTCAGAAAATGAACAAGTGTTAAAAAAGTTTTTTTTTTAAAAAGATGAAAATTCTAAAGGTTTCCATAAATGTCTCATTTTCTTACCTAGGGATTCAGGGGCTTTAGAGATATAGTCCAGATTTGGTTTTTGGCTGTGCCACTTATTCTTGTGGAAATGGGTAGAAGGTAGTGGGTTGGGTGGGTGGGTGAGGCTTCCCAGGCCCCTCCGTCCATCTGATCTAAATGTACCAGGAGAGCCCCTGTGAAGCCAGGGCAGTTCTACATATGCCAGCTTCACCCAGCTCAACAGCGACTTGACATAAACACACTTGTCACTCTCATCCATCCTTTTGGGTGCTCAGCAAATCCAAAATTCCTAGATAGCATGACTCAGGTGGCAATCTGGAAGGTGGGGAGGACGGAGGCCCTGTCTTGAGGCTGCTTTGCCGAACAAGCATAAAATTTTTACTTAGCTTGAATGCTGATTTTGGCATATTTTGGAGGTGAGCAGATGGAGATAATGGAGAGAGATACTGAGAAAACCCCATGTCACCCCTAAATACTACCCAGGGAACCCAGATGTGATAAACAATGCAAAGACTCTCATATCTGATTATGCTGTGTTTATGGACACATCTATGCATATACTTTTTTTGATTTTCTATTGCTTTATTTTGATCATCTTGGTTTAATCCCTGTGAGCTCATATTCCTTCATTAAAGTCATCAAATCAAGGAAAGAAGAAGAACCTTGGAGGCAGGCCCATGCTAGATTTCTCTGAAGACAGGCCCACTGGGCACCCGTCCAGCCTCTGATGTGCCCTTCCTGTGATGGGGACATGTGGTCAGAGGATGCAGCCTGTGATAACTAAACCCTCCCTTCTTGTCACACACCTGTTCTCCTATGTTGAGCTGAACATTTCAAGCACTATCTTCCACACACTGGTCCTTATTTTGATCCCTAAGCAATACAGGTATCCTGTTTCTTGTTTCATGTGAGAGTGCCTCAAATATATGAGCCAGTCATCATGCAGGGCTAAGTATTCTAGAATTCAGAGGTGTAATGGGCTGACTTGTATCCCTACCCAAGTTCGTATATTGTTTTTAACCCCCAAGAACTCAGAATGTCTCTATATTGGAGATAGAGTCTTTAAAGAGGTAATAAGTTAAAATGAGAATATTAGGGTGGGATCTAATCCAGTATGGCTGCTGTCCTCGTAAGAAGAGGAAATCAGGACACAGAGACACATAGAGGAAAGACCACGTGAAGGCACAGGGAAAAGACAGCCTCTACAAGCCAGGGAGAGAGGCCCCAAAAGAAATAAACCCTGCTGACATCTTGTCTCCAATTTCAAGCCTCCAGAACTTCCAGAAAAGAAATGCCTGTTGTTGAAGCTACCTGGTCTGTGGTACATTGTTATGGCAGCCCAAACAGACTAATTCAGGAGTCAAATGTATATGGGGTTGGAGCCAAGCAGATAGGTAGGATCATCCAGGCAAATATGTGGGATGAGATGGTGAGAGGGCCATAGGATAAACATTTCACTGACACCAGACTAGGCAATTAGACTCCAGTAGAAATTTGTGGTGGGGTACTACCACATATTTTGAAAACAAACAAACAAACAGAGAGAAATAAAACAACACATAATTCCCTAGGTGTTCCTGATGTGCACACTGATTGAGATACACTAATCCAGATTTTTTTAAAAAAGAACTTTTTTCTGCATGCCTGGAAATGATGCCAGACAATTATAGATTTCAAACTTCATGGAAAATTGAAATTTCCCTCTTTTGGGGGATTGTCTTATGAATCCAGTAAATAAAGTCTAAGTTTCTTATTCCTATTACCTTATTACTTTTTTAAAAAACTTTTTATTTATTCTGAGGTGGGGGGAGGGGCAGAGAGAGAGAGAGAGAGAGAGAGGGAGAGAGAGAATCCCAAGCAGGCTCTACCCTATCAGCATGGAGCTTGGGGCTTGAACCCACAAATGGAGAGATCATGGGGCTTGAACCCACAAATGGAGAAATCATGACCTGAGCTGAAATCAAGAGTTGGATGCTTAACGGATTGAGCCACACAGGTGCCCCACCTTATTACTTTTAATATAATATTGAAAGTGATGGTTGTCCTGGTAGCCTTTTGGGATGTGTATTCTCCCCCTCCCAGCATGACCTCCCATGGCCAGCAGGCACTGTTCCTTTCCCATAGTTCAGGATCTCAGTATGAAATAGGCTATGAAAGTGTACAACATTCACTCATATTGACCATCCCATTATTCTTTGTGACTTGGGAGAATACCCGTGTTTTCTCAAATACTCTATCTGTTGAGTATTAGGAACCATTTCTATGTAATAAAGAACTATCGCTTATCGGGAAGTATACTCACCCTTCTTGTGGAAGAAAACTTATGACATTGAACTTGACAAAAGTCATCATTTTCACAAGCCCAAATAAAACAAGTCTTATCTGTCTCCCCTCCCACTGCGATAGGTTCACGCACAAGGAGGATAACCAAATTAGAAAGGAGGCATCATAAGTTTTAGGCTGAAACAAATCAGGGCTAACCAGGGTAATCCAATTTGTTATAAACACAATGAATTGTGTAACTTTAACTTAGATGTTTTAAAGAAACTCTATCATGTTTTTTTATTCATTTCTGGACAATTTTGTAGCCACTGCTTCATTCTTTTTGGGAAGGCGGGAAAGCAATAGATAGTGTCTTGAGAAAAACCAGAACAGCCAGACTCTGTTAATTTAGTTCAGGTAATCAGGCATTAGGTGTTAGGTTAATTAGAATTAATTAGTATTAGGTTCTGAGTAGGTGGGTAAGTACAGCTCTTATACACTCTGCCTAAAACATCACAGTGGGAAGTTGTGTGTATGAGGGGGGCAACAGGGTAGGGAGTGCCCCGTCCTGAAAGAGACCAGGTCTTCCAGATGGGTACTGGCTTGACTGATTCCTCTACTTAAGGTGTGCAGAGAATACATTTCGCTGCCCAAATTCCATTTTATCTAGGTGTCATGGTGTCTGACATTCCACCTCTAAAGATTTATTCCTTTGGCTTTTTTCCCCTTCCTTTAAAATGGAAATTCTCTTGGTTTGTGCAAAACACAAAACTGATTCCTAAAGGCAAACACGCTAAGGTGGTTATCAGCTGTGTTTTCCAATGGCTAAAAGGGGCTAGCAGAACTGAAAGAACCTTGGAATTTCATCAGTGGGGTGATGGAGGGGGCGGTTTGCTAGGGAGGTTTGGGGAAAGCACAGAGAGAGGAGGGCAGGGTGGACAGACACACTTTGCTTGCTTGGGAATTTTGATTGGGGCTGACTCTGCTCACTGAGTACAACTTCAAAGCAAAACACAACACAATGTATCTTTGAGAGTTGCTTTAACCTATTGCATTATTTCAATAGTTGAACTGACCAGGACTTCTTCCTTTATTTTTTTTAATGTTTATTTATTTATTTTTTTTTTTGAGATAGAGAGACAGAGCATGAGTGGGGGAGGGGCAGAGAGAGAGGGAGACACAGAATCTGAAGCAGGCGCCAGGCTCTGAGCCATCAGCACAGAGTGTGACGTGGGGCTTGAACTCATGAACCACGAGATCATGACCTGAGCCAAAGTCAGTTGAGCCGACTGAGCCACCCGGATGCTCTGAGCTGACTAGGACTTCTAGAGCTAGAGTTGAGAAGGGTGGTTAGCTTTGCAAGTACAGTGTGAGTTACAGCTTGCAAATCATAACATTTATCTGGGCACAGAGGCAAGATCATTAATGTTTGAGGAGCACCTTTCAAAACTCAAGCACAGATGGCAGAGCTCGGTCTTTTATACCATTTCTCCCTTTTTAAGGTAAGTTAGAGAGCTTGAGTTATGAAGCATTAAAAGATCATCTTGTTGGGGTGCCCGGGTGGCTCAGTCGGTTGTGTCCGATTGCAGCTCAGGTCATGATCTCACAATCTGTGGGTTCAAGCCCTGTGTCAGGCTCTGTGCTGACAGCTCAGAGCCTGGAGCCTGCTTCCAATTCTGTGTCTCCCTCTCTCTCTGCCCCCTGCCCTGCTCACACTCTGTCTCTCAAAAAGTGAATAAACATTAAAACAAAAAATTAAAAAAAAAAAAGATCATCTTGTTTCCACATTCAATTTTCTTCTTTTCACTTAGGAAAGAAAAAAAAAACAACTTTTCAGGTCAAAGGCCATTTGAGGTGGCCCTGGTTCCTCCATGTTTCGCTCACTGGGGCTTCATTTCTACCGGGCCCGCGTGTCAGTTGACCACGTCTCGGGAGGGAAATGATTCTCGTGACCTCACTTTCGGGAGACAGGAACCTCTGGCATCTTATCAAACTGCCAGGCTGTGCTCCGCGAGCCGGAGTCTTTGCTTTGTCGTAGGAGAGTAACACAGTAGGTCACCACTCAAGCGTCTTGGCAAAGCTGTTAAGCGCGTGGGGGGCCCCAACCACTGCTGTTGGCGGGGAGACCGACTGGGCACTTGCCTCTCACCTTCAGAATTTGGCCCTGATTAAATTAATCTATGCAGGTGGAGTCCTGGTTTGTGAGAAGGGTACAGAGCCTGAGGACATGCTGGCATTTCTTCCTCATCCTGCGTTTGAGGACACAGAAGGGTGTCCTGGTCAAATTAGCCGGTTACTGGTTCCCCAAATAACTCCAGTTTCAGACACCTGACTTGACTCTGTGAGTGAGTGGGAGGCTCTTTTCCCTGAGTGTTTTTGCATCTTGGTTTTCATGTTGCTACATGAACATTCAGCCCACAGATTGCTGTTATCTAATCAGGTGCATCAGTCCGTGGTGGAGAGGAGAGGGGAGGAACGCCCCTCTGACTCAGATTTTGCGCAAACAAAACTCAGCCTTGTTAGCCAAGGCAGGGAAGAGCACCCAAGGCTGCTCGTTTCAGATCTTTCCCCCGACAATCTGCAGGGCAGGGCAAATGGGTGAGCTTTTATAGCAAGATAAGCAACACAAGGGCTCCACTTTGGTATGCTAAATCAAATTAAAATGTCAATATTTACACATGACCTTCAAGGCTCTTACACTCTTGCTTTCTTAGGATGCAGTACAGACTGCGTTTTCTTTAGTCCGTTACCAACAGCTTGGAAATTCAGTTAGAGGACATAACCCAAATGTTCTCCAAATGTTGCTTCCAAATGGTCATCTTGAAAAGTGCTGTCTGAAGGCGTGCACCCTCTCTGCACTGAGAGAGAGCTGTTGCCCTGCTTGTCCAACTGCAGGGGAATTATCCAAAGATTGAAACCACCAATGATAAAGATAGTGCTGTGCAGCGTACTTTAATTTGTTGATAACTAAAGCACAAGAGGCCTTTTTACATGCTCCTTGAAGCTTCACTATTGTGTATTGCACATTCAGCCCCTGCTCGTGTGCTGACACAAATAAACACGATCATAACGGTTGAAATGTAGTTAGAAACACAATTGAGAACATCTGTATTGTAAGCAGAAATAAATTAGAAATACTGAAGTGTTTTGTAGCTGTGAAAACGAAGGAATAAAAAAATAACCCACAGTACCTGGATTAAGCGGTTATAAATAATGTATAAAGCAAAAATCTCATTACCCCCTGTGTAAACTCCCCCCTAATGAAATATATTTTATGAATGTAGTAACACTGTAATAACCAAAGCATTTGTTTTTCCCCACAAACTTTCCACTTCATAACTGTGAGATTGTCTGGATTTATAAGCTGGGGACAAAACATCCCCGAATTTACCGGTTTTGGTTTCTTCCCTGTGACCTTCAGCTCCAAGACTCTGCTCCACCATTTATCAGAATGCCGCCTGGCACACGGCAAAGTTTCCCCCAAATGCAGTCACATAAAAACCAACAGAGGTGAACGCGAGCCCCCACAGACCCAGAGGGAGAGGCCTTGAGACTGTTGGCTGGCAGGGGCCACGGGGAGGCAGGTGGGTTCCACCCGTGCAGGTCAGTGTCACCAGCTGTGGCACAGGAGTGCACGCGGAGTCCAGGCCTCTGGCGGTAGAATCCATCATGTCGGTGATGTCACTGTAAGTAGAGTGACTGGTGCCAGACGAGTGAGTTTTGTCCAGCTGAGCGATGGGGCCATCCCAGGGGTGGCCAGAACGTGCCACTGGGCACCATCCTCAGCATTGCCAGAACCGGAAGGAAAGTGGTTGTCTGACTGGCCCTCTCACTCCTGACGGCAGTACCCTTCCTTGTAAGGTTTCTCGTTTGTTTGTTAGTTTTTGAAATCACAAATCAGTGGTCGGGCTCTGGAACATCACGGGTCTCAGCAGCATGCTGAAGGGTCAAGCATGACTCTGGAGTCCTGTTAGTTATGAAACCCTGTCCTCCTGGGTTACGCCAGGTGAGTCCCGTATCTTTAAGATATATCAGGGCAAGGAGTAAAGCATAGAGCTTTAGTCTAAGTTTCCAGGAAAGCATAGAGAGCTGGCTCCATACCTTCTTTGCATAATAGGAGCTACTGTAAGCCTACCTGTGTCCTACCTCAAATACCTAATGATTCCTTCTGAGCTTCTAATTAATGAATTAATGTATATCCTTTCTGGCTCTCCTGTTGTCCTTAGAATGTTTCCGAAATGAGTCACAGATATCCATGCAGATAACTGCCTGAATCTAGCCTGATGCTTGATCAGGTGCAGCTTATACCTGCATGACTTATACCCATGTTCTATTTCTGCCCAGCCCCATTGGGACAACAGTGGTGGCCGGCAGCTAAGCAGAATGGCCCCATTAGATTCGCTTCTAGTATAACGTCATGCATGCTCTCATTTTTGGAGTCATAGTCAGAAACTTGTGATTTCTCCTCATTTTGGCATGCAGTTGTGGCGTGGTGAAGGAGATGATTGGATTATGAGTCAAAAGACTTGCTCTTAAGTCCCATCTTCCCTCTCTACCTGAGCAATGTTGGATGGGTCCGTTTCTGAGCCTGTTGCCTAGAAAATGGGGACAATATTAACTCATACTTCTTTTAGTGGCTCCTAAATAAGGTAACGCAAATAAGAGACTTTACACGGTTTAAAGTGCTATGGAGTGGTATCATTGGCTATTGAGTGGTGTTCTCTATTTCTCTTGGTCTGTTTGAGCTGCTATCACAAAATCCCAGAGGCTCCCATGTGGTTGAAGGATGGAAGTTTGCTCTCCGGAGCTTCTTTTTTCAGGGCACTAATTCTGTTCGTGACGCCTTCGCCCTCCTGCCCTAATCACCTCCCAAAAGCCCCCCACCTCCTGATACCATCACCTCACAGGTTAGGATATCCACATATGAATTTGGGGGGGACACAAACATTCAGACCATAACATCATTATTAAAAAGAGATATCTAGGGGCGCCTGGGTGGCTCAGTGGGTTAAGCATCCGACTTCAGCTCAGGTGACGGTCTCACGGTCCGTGGGTTCGAGCCCCGCGTGCGTCGGGCTCTGGGCTGATGGCTCAGAGCCTGGAGCCTGCTTCCGATTCTGTGTCTCCCTCTCTCTCTGCCCCTCCCCCATTCATGCTCTGTTTCTCTCTGTCTCAAAAACAAATAAACGTTAAAAAAAAATTTAAAAAAAAAGATATCTATCCTACTTACATTATAATGTGGTTTGAGGATCAAATCGAGTCAGATCTGTGAAGAGGGCTTTGAAAGGTGTAAAGCAGGGCAAAGTATAACACTATATTGCAAATGTAAAGCATGTCAGCTGGATTACCAGTGGTCACTAGTTCCATGGACACATTTGCCAGTGCGGCACAGTCTTCTAGACCAAAAAGAGGTTGCCGATGCTGGCGATATTAGAGCTGGTGTTGCTTTTCTCCAAATCTTCCTATCTTGAGCACACTCAATTGTTTGGGATCTTTGTTTCATCTCTCTCACTTTTAATATGAAGAAAAAACAGTCGCTTTCTAATAGAGTTGTTGGGAAAACATGATTGAAATGGGTTCCAAAAATAGCTCTTAAAGCCAAAGTTACACGAAGGACATAAATTGTGCATGAACTCTTTCAGCAGTGAACAGGCACATCTCCACATACCCCTAGGATCTCAAGCTGATAATGTAACAACAAGAACCTATTGAATCAGGACAAGGTGATGGTTCTGCTCGTGTGGCAATCTAGGTCTCAGAGTCTGGTATGCGGGCAGGGTGGAAAGAGCAGATTGCATTTTCGAAAGAAAGGTTAAGCTTGAATGTTTTGGACAGGAGGTGGTTAGATGCATTTTTAAAACGTCCTTGAATTTACCTGATGAGTTTTGTGTCCTTGCGATGGTTGTAGCCCATTCCAGGTTATGAATAAATTTAGCAACACAAAAGAGGTCATTTAAAAATCTCTCCCTCAAATGCTCCATTTCCTCTGATGCCCCTTCCAGCTTTCTCCTCTTCTTCACTAATTTGGCAACCTTCCAGGCTGCCCTGCTGATCATCTTAAGCTTAAGATTAGTGGTATGTGGTTTTACAAACGTTTGAAACTTTTATAGGAGAGCTGTGGAAAGGTGGAGGGTTCCAGAAAACCCCGGATAGAAGTCAAGACAACCATTTTATTTATTTCTTTATTTTTGGCTTTCAAACAACCTTTTGGTTTGAACTAATTTTAGACTTAAGAAATGTTGAAAAAAATACTATCAAGTGTTTCTTTGTGTCCCTCACTCTGCTGCCACTTATGTTAACAACTCTTATGGCCATCTGATAGTTATGGAGAATAGGAAATTAACATGAGTACAATATTCTTAACTAAATTACAGACCTCATTGGGAATTCACTAATTTTCCTGCAAAGATCATTTTTAGGTTCCAGGATCCTTTCCAAGACCCCACATTGCATTTTACCCCCAACCTGTGACAGTTGTCAGTCTTTCCTCGTCCTTCTTGACTTTGGCACTTTTTGAAGAGTAGTGATCAGTAATATTGTAGAATACCCTTTAATTCAGGCTTGTCTAATGCTTTCTCACAATTGGGGTATTTTGGCAAGAATACCACAACAATGATACTGTGTTTCTTGTCAGCACATCATGGCAAGAGATTGATGATGTGGTATGTCTTATTACTGGCGATATTTACCTTGATCACGTGGTTAGGCTGGGGTCTGCTGGTTTCTCTACTATAAGGTTACTGTTTTTCCTTTTGCATTGGTAAGTATTTTGAGGGAGATACTTTGAGCTTATTCAACTCTCCTGTTTATTTGTTTTGAATTTCTTTTGCATAAGGGAGCAGCCACCTGTGTATTTTCTTATGTCTAAATTCTGACACAAAGGATCACATACTCTTCGATGCTCTTTGGAGTGTTAAAGAACAACAATCCAACTGAGTAAATTTAAAGATCTAATTGGCTTTATTCAAGGATTCATGAACCGGGCAGCATCCCAGCGAGAGTAGAAAGGAGCTGCCAGGAGTCGTACGAAATGGACAACTTTTTTACTGGAAGAAGGAAGGTGATATAAGGAAGTTAAAAGAGTGGATTATTTCAGGCAAGGTTACTTTCCCTTAGGGGAAGGCAGGGGGTCTTATCATGCAGATTACCTCACTAGTGCTGATCAAGGAAATTCCAGACTGATAGGTTTAAAATTCCACTCTTGGGAGAGGCTGAAACTGTAATTAGGTTTGTTAACCTTAAAAATAAAACTTCGTTATTTTACCAATAAAAATGGGTTTATTCAGGAATAGCAGAGAACTGCTATCCAGGACAAGCAAGCTATGGGAAAGCCATAGGCAAGTCCAACCAACAAAAGAGAGGAACATTATTTTATAGAGAAGGAGGAAGTTGGGAGCTGTTTTGAATAGAAGCCCATTGGAGAGAAGCAAGTGTTAAGGGTGACGACAATTTCTTATTGGCTCCGATGTAGAGGTGGTCGATTTCCCGTAGAAGATGCAATGTCCATCTTTTCCTGTTGGGGCCCATTATTGACAATTCTTCCTGTAATTGACATTGAATAGTATTCGTTCCTGGGCTCCTCCCTCCAACCTCCCCTTCTAGCATCCTGAGTCCCCTTGAGTGAGGTTTCCCTTTATTATCATAGGTTTGGTATTAAGTCTTGGTGGGGCTTTGCAAAAGGGACTATTTTGGGACTATTGTTTCTTTGAAACAGGGGTTTTGCCTTTTTTCAGTTAATAATGAATGTCATGAATTTCCTCATTCTTTTATACAGTTGTATTGTACTCTATTGTATGGATATACCATTTATTCAAGCACTCTCCTACATATGGGCATTTAAGTTGCTTTTGGTGCTTTGCAAATACAAACAAGGTGGCAATGAATATGTTTGTGCATATGCATTTTTGTATTGTTGGAGATACATTCCCTAGAAGTGGGTTTGCTAGGTCAAAAAGAAAATGTATATGTGATTTTGTTAGATATTGCCAAATGTCCCTTCCAGAAGGCTCCCGCTGGGAATGTATGGAAGTGCCTGTTCCCCCATAGCTTCACCAAAGAGCTATACTAATGGAAAGTACTCTGATGTTTATAGAGTTTTGCCAGTTTGATAGGTGAGAAATGGATTTCCTTAATTATGAGTGAGTTTGAGAATTTTCTCACAGGGTGGAGTGCCATTTTTAATCCTTTCTCAGTAATTATCTGTTTATGTCTTCCCTTCATTTTTCTATCAAGATTTTGGTCCTTTGTCCCTCAGTTTTTAACATTTCCTTATATATGAGGAATATTAGCTCTTTTTCTCTAGTATATGCTAGAATATCTTCTCCCCATTTGTCTGTTTTCCTTTTCCTTTGCTTATAGTGTTTGTGTCATGAAAAAAAAGCTTAATTTGTATGTAGTCAAATTTATTAATTTTTAAAATTGTCTCTAGGTTTTAAATCATAGAAAACCTTTTCCTTACCAAGGTTAAAGAATAATTTAGCTACGTTTTCCTCCATATTGTATGGTTTCAGTTTTTACGTTTAGGATCCTAATCTACTTGGAGTATATTCTACCATATGATGTGAGATATGGATTTAATTTTATTTGTTTCCAGATGACTACCTTGTTGTTCTAGAATTACTTGTTAAAAAGTTTATCTTTACCCCAGTGATCTGAGATGCCACTTTTCTCATATACTAAATTTCCATTTGAATTTGGGTCTACTTCTGGGCTATTCTACTCTACTAGTCTGTATGGCTATTTTTTCTATTCATGTTCCTGCACCATACTGTTTTAATTATCAAGGTTTTATTGAATGCTTTATTTTCTGGTACCACACACAGTTGTTGTTGTTGTTTTTCTTTTTCAGTGTTCTACCAGTCTTGCAATTTTTGTTTCCATATATAAACATTAGTAGCAAATTGTCTAACTCTAGAACATAGCTTGTTGGTACTTTATTGTAATTGTAGTAAATTTATAAATTAACTTAGGGATAACTGATATTTTTATAATGCTATATAATCCTATCCAGGAACATGAGATGTCTTTCCATTTACTCAAACCTTTATTAGTGTCTTTCAGGAGTGCTTAGAAATTTTTCCTGGTACAGGTGTGCATGCTAAATGTTAAATTTCTTTGTAAGTATTTACTACATTTTGAGGCTGTTGTAAGTGGGGTTTTCTGTTATTATGTCCTGTTTATTGTTTGTATAAAGGCCATTGATTTTTATATGTTAATTTTATATTCTATTACTTGAATAAATTCTTTTATGTTTGAGTTAGTTTTATTATTGATTTTTCTGGAATTTTCTAGGTATATTATCATATCTTCAAATACAGGCTTCCCTCCCTCCCCCCCCTTTAATCATTTTATGCCTCTAACTGATTTTTCTTGTCTAATTGCATTGGCTAATTCAATAGTAGTGGGGATAGTGGACATTTGTGTCTTGTTTTTGATCATATTAGAAATGGCTCCAGTATTTCTCCATTAAATAAGATGCTGGCTTTAGAACTAATCATTGTATTGAGAAAGTGTGCGTCAATTCGATACACTGGAGTAGTTTTACCATGAATGTGTGTTAAATGTTGTCAATTGCTTTCTCAGCGTCTATGGGAAATGATTACATAATTTTTTTCCCTTTGAGACTTATTTCATGGGTAGTAGGCTGAATAATAGCTATCAGGCCCTAAACTCCAGAATCTGCAAATGTTATTGTCACCAACTAGACCCCAAGACCTGACCTTTACTATCCACCAGCTTATACTCACTGACCATTGTTCCACATTTTTCCATAAGTTCTTCTTTCCAGATTATCTTTAACTCAGGAAAATAGAAAGTGAAACTGGCCCTTGAGCAGCAGCCACAGCTGTGATGGGAACTCCAGCTGGCCCAGACCACCCAGACTAGTTTGAGCTTAACCCCCGAATCACCTACACAGATCATAGGTGGACCATGGAGTGACCTCTAGAATGACCAACAACTACCTTTACCTTATTATACTAAAATCTCTGCCCAAGGAGGAGCACAGGCCTCATTTATATACCAAATGTGTATATAGGCATGTTTCCCTAAGGTGCATGCATGACCTACATGTGATGCACCTCTACATATGATGATAAGGCTTTCTTTTCTAAATATTCATCCCCAAATAAACCCCAAATAAAAATAACCTGGGGCCCCTGAGTGGCTCAGTTGGTTAAGCGTCTGACTGTGGCTCAGGTGGATCTCCCAGTCTGTGAGTTTGAGCCCTGTGTCAGGCTCTGTGCTGACAGCTCAGAGCCTGGAGCCTGCTTTGGATTCTGTGTCTCCCTCTCTCTGCCCTTCCCCTTCTCTCTCTGTCTCTCTATCTCTCAAAAATAAATAAACATCAAAAAAATGTCTAAATAAAAGGAACTCATCCACCCTTGCTGGAGGACTCATGGCTTTGGAAGCTACTCCCTGTGATCTCCTTATTTGCTGCAGGTAAAGTTTCCTTTGTGTGACAACACAACCTGGTGCAGATTCTGATTCACCAAGGAGTGAACTCACATTGGTTTGGTTACTGTATCTTATATGATAAAGTTTTTGCAGGTGCAATTAAATGAAAACTCTTCAGATGATTATCTTAGAGATATTATATTTGTCCTGGGTTATTCAAGTGGGCCCCGAATGCATAAAACATGTGGTTATAAGAGAGAGGTAGAGTGAGATTAGACCATACACAGAGGGGAAGGTGATATGACATGGAAGGAGAGATGGCAGTGATGCCACAGGCCAAGGAATGCTGGTGGCCACCAGAAGCCGGAGGAAGCAAGGAGTAGATTCTTCCAGACACAGGAGGAGAGTGACCCTCCCCATACCTTGATATCAGACTTCTCACACCCAGAACTAGGAGAGGATAAATTCCTGTTGTTTGAAGCCACTGAGTTTGGGAAAATTTATAAGACTGGACATAGAAAACAGAGATTTTGGTACCCGGAAGAGAGGTGTAGATGTAACAAATACCTAAAAATGTGGAAGTGGCTTTAAAAATAGATAATGGGTGGAGGCTAGAGAATTTTGAGGTACATAATAGGAAAAGCCTGGGTTGCCTTAAACTGGATGTTAGTAGAAATATGTTAAAGTTGCTTTTGGTGAAGATCCGGAAGGAAATAAGGAGTCTGTTATTGGACACTGTTATATAGTGACAGAAAAGTTAGCTGAATTGTGTCCTACAGTTGTGTATAAGGCAGACTTTGTAAGTCACGAAACTGGATATTTAGCCAAGGACATTTCCAAGCAAGGCCTTGAAGGTGCAGCCTGGTCTCTTCTTGTTGCTCATAGGAAAATGACAAAGGAAAGAGAGAAATTGAGAAAAGAATTGTCAAGCCAAAAAGGAACAAGCACATGATGATTTGGGAAATTCTTAGCCTATCTTGATGGCAAATGATGCCAAATAGAAGAGGATTTAGGAATTTAGGAGATTAGGAGTGTGTGCTCTGTGAGAGAAGGCCAAGGATGTGACTGGACAACCTTTTGTTGGTGTTGAAGAGATTTAAGCGTGTTGGATCATGTTTGCTAAAATGGATGGTCCCCCATGTAGGCTGTTTAGAGTTACAATCTTTCAATTTTTTGATGGGGCCAAAGTGGTCTGCATTCAGAGAAATTGTACTTCAAATTTAGATCTTTTCCTGGGCTGGTGATATGTTGTATGATTCTCTCTCATGATGCTGGGCAGTGACAGGGGCCACAGCTCCCAGTCAGCCATTTGATCATGAGGGTAAACAACAGATACACTAACTGTTGTGTACCCACACAACCATTCTGATTTTTACTTTCAATGCAGTAATTAGTAAATTACATCAGACATTCAGCACTCCATTATAAAATGGGGTTTATGCTGGGGCTCCTGGGTGGCTCAGTCAGATGAATTGTCGGACTTCGGCTCAGGTCATGATGTCAGGGTTCATGCGTTCAAGCCCCGCATTGGGCTCTGTACTGACAGCTCGGAGCCTGGAGCCTGCTTCAGATTCTGTATCTTCCTCTGTCTCTCTCTGTCCCTCCCCCACTCACACTCTGTCTCTCAAAAATAAATAAACATTTAAAACAATAAACAAAAAAATAAATAAAATGGGATTTATGGGAGATGATTTTGCCCAAGAGTAGGCTACTGTAAGTGTTCTGAGCACGTTTAGGGTAGGCTAGGCTAAGCTACGATATTCAGTAGGTTAGGTGTAGTAAATACATTTTTGACTTCCAGTATTTTCAACTTCTACTGGTTTTATCAGGATGTAACCCCAGGAAGAAGATCTGTATTTTGTTTAGAATTTTTGCACTGGTATTCGTGAGTGTAGAGCTCTGTGGGTTTATTCCTTGTATTGTCTTTATTTGTTCAGCTAGGAATATTATATTTGCATATAAAAAGGATTAAAAAGTTTTCTTTCATTTTCAATGTTGTGGAGAAATTTATAGAGCATTGGGACTAGCTAGAATGTGAAGGTTTGGTAGAAAGTCTTGTGAAATCATCTGTGCCTGGTGATTTTTTGTGTGGGAGAGTTCCTTCATAACTGTCTATATTTCTTATATGGAAATTGCTCCGTGTAAGCTTTCTAACCCTAATGAAATCAATATATATTTCCCTAGGAAATTACTCATTTCATCTAGGTTTTTGAATTTATTGGCACAGAGGTCTGCAACTTAGTCTCTAATGATTTAAAAAAAAAATTCTGAAAAAAATTTCATTTCAATGGTTATTTCCCTCTTTTCATTTCATCTCGTTTTTTTTCCTTTCTTGCATTTTTGTACATTGTCCCTTTTTAAGGGGGGATCAAGTTAGCTAGTAGTTTATCTATTTAAAAAAAAATTTTTTCCTCCAGATCAGGATTTCGATCCTTTCCCATTCATCTAATGCCTACATGGCAATGCAGGCATATCCACCTTTCTCTTCTCCTCCTATTTTTTAGTTGCAATAGTTCTACTTTGTCACATGACATAACAGCTGTGTGGTAGCCTTTCACTCCCATCCCCATCTTTGTTTTGGTATTATATGCACATTTTTATGTTTTAAAATGCTCTGTGTCTGTCCTTTCATTGAAGTTTTCCCAGTCATGATTTAGTTCGATGAAGCTCCTTCTTTAGTAGATTTTATTTATTTATTTATTTATTTATTTATTTATTTATGTATTTAGAGAGACAGAGTGTGAGCAGGGGAGGCACAGAGAGGAGAGAGAGACACAGAATCTGAAGCAGGCTCCAGGTTCTGAGCTGTCAGCACAGAGTCCGACGTGGTGCTCCAACTCATCAACCCCGAGATCAGGACCTGAGATGAAGTCCACACTTAAGGGACTGAGCCACCCAGGCGCCCTTTAGTAGATTCTTTAAGGACAGTTTAAGGTACAGAATTCCATAAGTTCCTGTATAGTGAAAATTGTTATTTGATATATTTGGTATATCATAATGTTGATGGGTGTAGTCAAGGACTTCTTGACTGTATATAAAATCCCTTTTTCACAATTTCTTTCGTTGAACTCTTGAGCAGTGTTACTCCATCGTTGCCTTCTTAGTATGCTGGTTTTACAAACCGATGCCAGTTGAATCTGTCACTTATTTTGCAGAAAAAATTTTTGGCAAAAATTATTTGTTCTTTTTGCCTGGAGGTCTTGAAGATTATATCTTTGTCTTTGAGGGTTAATACTTTTACTAGAATTTGTCTCCATTTTGATCATTCTGGGTTAACTTTCACAGGTACCTAGTAAGCCTTTCCAGAGTGTAGATTCAGGTCTTTTTCTATCTCTGGAAAAATTTCTTGGTTTGTAATTTTAAATACTAGTTGTGCTTCATTTGTTCTCTCTTTTTGTTCTCTAGGGACTCCAATAATACAAATATTATTCCTTCTTTGCCTGTTTTCTGTCGCCACTATTTTTCTCTGACCCATTTTATATCTTCCTTTGTGTCATTTTCCTCCTCTTGGTTGTTTTTCTGCTTTTCTTTGATGTCCCTTGTTAAATTGCCATTTGAATCTCTTCTTTCTTGAGCATGTTGTAATTTCTTCTTTATTTCTGAGATATCATTTCTTTTCTTCCGTATTTTTTCCTTGAGTTCAATCAACTATTTGTTAAAATTTCTCCCTGCTTTTTTTTTTTTAATTCTTTTGTCCATTTCTGTTCTCAGTGTTTGAATTTCTAATTTGAAGTGGTTTTTCATATCCTCAAATGCTTGTTAGGATATATTTAATTCGGTATTGAGTGTAAACTTAAAGTTTCCTTCTGCTTCATGTTTTTTTGGGGAGAGGTTGGCTTTTCCTCAGTTGATTTGTGTGAAAATTCATTCTGCAATAGCCCTTTTTGGAGTTTATTGTTCTGCCTTTCATTTTTATGATATTGGAACGTTTTACATGGTTCCTAGTTAAATGGCACTCTTTACTGTTGGTCTAGTAAAATTCAGGTACTTTGGCAGGTTTTTGTTTGTTTTGGTGGGGGGGGGGAGGGATTATGAGTCCACCAATTTTGCAGATTTATTTATTTGTTTTTGTTGCAGGACCCTACATTTTTCTTCTCTTCTGCTTCACCATCTAAATTGCTAAAGGGCACTTCTTCCTTCTTCTTCTTCTTCTTCTTTCTTTTTTTTCCCCCTCCTCCTAGAAGCTTTGTGTTTGAAAGACAGTCCCTTTACACCACACTTGCTCATTTCAGCTGTGTCTATCCCTTTAAATTGTGTGTCTGGCCCTTTCCACTGCCTCCCTTTTAAAAGACACATACTTTGAAATCCCCTTCCCAAAGTCCTGCTCTATATAATCATTCTGGTGCACTCTCCAACTTTCCCTAAGGTCCTCTTGCCTGTGCCCCTCCTCTGGATTCCTAGCAGTTTTTATTGGTCTGCCTTTGCTTATAGCCAAGCTCTCTGGTGGGAAAAGAAAGGGGCAGAAGGGCATGGGATTTGTTTCTTTTTCTCTTTTTATTCCCCCCAATTTGTTTTTAGCACTTTTAGCACTCAGCGTTTTCTTCAAGTAGTATTGAGATTGAGGTTTTGCATAGAGATTTTGTAGTTCTGAATTTATTTTGTATTTTGCTGGAAGGAGGAGTTGGGAGGTCACTTACTATATAGCTGTCATTGTCTTCAGCTACTTGAAACTCTTCAAATAATAAATATTTGCCTGTTAAAAGAGTAAACTCATCCTTGCCAGTGGTTTTACTTACCACCTATACAACTGACGACTGCCATATTTAGATTTTGAGTCTAGACTTTTTAATAAGTTTTGGGTCCATATATCCAACTATAATCCTATAACTTCCAATTCACCAATTTTAAAATTCAACAGTTTCCTTCCCCCACAATATTTATCTCATCTCTCCCCCTCACACACGTTCTGTTTCTTGTTGAAAGTAGCATTCTTCATTTGGAGACTCAGGCCAGGAATTCTAGAGTCATCTGGACTCATCTAGCTCTCTTGCCTACACAGCCCACTGGTACTTAATAAGTGGCTGTTGGATAAATGTCTTTGCAATTTCCCGAAGAACATGAAAAACATTTCTACCCCTGGACAACACCTGGCATAAGCCTGGATGGGGTGTCTTTGCTACTCAGGTGTAGACCTTGCTAGTGGTGGGAATAATCGCGTGGAATGCTTATCATTCAATAAGGAGTTTATAGGCACAATAAACTTCTTATTAAAATCTAAGATCTTGGAGGCAGAGACAATGTCTTATTCATTCGATAATCTTTCCCAATACTTGGCAGAAGGTTTAATAAAGGTCATTAGGGGGATTTAAAACAGATGAATAATAAAATGACTGGTGACCATGGTATCACCTGTGATAATAGCACACAACTCCTAATGAAAAAAAAAGTAGTCTGAAAGGTCACTCAACTTAAACAAGTCAACTTGAAAGCCTACAAGCATTAGGGATATTACAAAAATGAATGACATGGTTACTCAGGAATGTGGGCAAAGTGTGAAATCTAAAGGAGGGTTCTTACCCATTCTTTGTGTGTGCCTCTGGCATCTGGTGAAGCCTATGGACCCTTCTCAGAATAATGCTTGAAAATGTATAACATAGGGGTGCCTGGGTGGCTTAGTTGGTTAAGCGTCCAACTTTGGCTCAGGTCGTGATCTCACAGTCAAGTCCTGCACTGGCCTCAGCACTGACAGAGTGGAGCCTGCTTGGGATTCTCTCTCTCTCTGTGCCTCCCCGTCTTGTACTCTTTGTCTCTCTCTGTTTCTCAAAATAAATAAACTTTAAAAAAAATGCATAACATAAAATATGTAGATTTACAAAAGAAACCAATTATAAAAATATAATTATTGAAGTATTAAAAACACACAAATGTGTGATATAGTAATACATGTGCTTCTTTTTTCTTCATGTGCTTCTTTTTTTTTTAATTTTTTTTTTTTTAACGTTTATTTATTTTTGAGACAGAGAGAGACAGAGCATGAACAGGGGAGGAGCAGAGAGAGAGGGAGACACAGAATCCAAAGCAGGCTCCAGGCTCTGAGCTGTCAGCACAGAGCCCGACGCGGGGCTCGAACTCACGGACCGCGAGATCATGACCTGAGCCGAAGTTGGACGCTTAACCGACCAAGCCACCCAGGCGCCCCTTCATGTGCTTCTTTATTAATGCATTCAATAACAATATACGGCAGCCAGACCAATAACTACCATTTTTTCATGCAGAGGTGAATGTAAGGAATTTTTCAAGATATCTTCAACCACTGTGATGTGATATGATAACATCTGTGATTTCTGTTGGTGACACAGTTAAGGCACTGCTAATACCACAGTAGTTTCTTGCTAATCTTCGTAATTAAATAGAATACAGACATTAGTAAACAGAAGACATTTTGTCCAATGACAGACATTAGACATTAGTAAAAGTAAAGATGCAATTTTTTCCCCGTCTGAGTTCACAGCTTTCTGAATTCTATACACACACCCACATGCATGAACTCCAGGTTAAGAATCCCGGTTTAGAAGGTGTAGGTACTACTCTGCTCTGACTATAGGCATACAGAAATAGAGGTCCCGTGGCTTGTGGGTCTTCAGTTTCTTGTGACTTCTGACCTAAGTCCCAATGAAATTATGGGTCCATCATCTTATGTTCCCTCTGTAAGAGTTGTCCTTCTGGTGAGTGGAAGGAAAATATTGGAATGTGACAGCTAAGTTGTTCTTTGACAGGCAGAAAGGTCTGTTTTGCCCAGGACAAAATGGACTTGCATTTTACAGAGTAAAAGGTGGTATCCCTAAGCCATTCTCTGCAAACACCAGGCTGAAGGCACTCTCCTGGCTCTCTCCTGGCTCTCTGAGCCATGTCAGAGGGTGTGGAAAGTGATGCAACCTGGGAAACAAATTCTCCCACTTGTAGATAATAAACGAAAATGGTAGGAACTTCCCACTGGCTGATAGAAAGAAAATGTCACAAACACGAAAACATAATAAAGCTGAGTTTGAGTCGGTGGTGCCTTCCCTTCATGATTAATGATTGGTCTCAAATAGGATGGGTAAGGGAAAGTGAAGTTCCTCTTGAAGTAGCTTTAAAAATGCCACAGCTTAAAAAAATTATTGTAACATCAATTTAAAGGAAAAAAAAAAACCTCTGCTAAAATGTAAAGGTCAAGAAAGATTTGGGTGTTTTTAAATGCTGTCTGGAAGAAATTCTTATAAAGGTTAAGATGTCATGTAGTTTCAGAGTTATGGGCATAGGAGGGGGGGGCTGGACAAAAGCAGTGCTACCTCAGGGCCCTGGGTGACTGTGACCCATGCTGACAGTAGGCAGCAGACAAGCGGCGGATCAGTGTGTCAGCGTGTCAGTAGGGACAAACCAGGTGCCGCTCTCTTAGAACCTTGCAAGCCATGGGAACACTTCGCTTCCAGAGCTCTGTTCTGACTACACGCAGGCCTTATGGTTATCTGTCCCCCATGCCAAGCAGTGATACTCGAAGCAGCACTTAAAGCCCCCAGGGTGAGGGGGTTCTGAGCTCCTGCTGTCTCTCTTGCCTTCTCTCACTCTGCCCTGCACTACTGATTCCTTCAGCAGGATGTTTCCGTGGAGGGCCACCCTGGGGTTTAGATGTATGGGGTATGGGAGAGTCTACTGAACTGCACGTAGAGAGCGTTCTGTGAACATGGCAGAGGTTTCCATGACTTCACATCTAAGTGGTCTGGGAATAGGTGTCCATGTGGTCTCAGCTGTTCTAGTCACAAGCTAACAGACCCCCAAGGGACATCGCCTGGTCACGGCAAGCCTCCCTTGGGAAAGCAGAGTAGAGTGCCGGCACGCCAGTGTGTCTGAGCAGGACCACACCTCAGGAACTTGAGGCAGGGGTGGGGGTCGGGGGAGGCAATAGCCTGGTCTTTGGAGACCAGTGGTTCTCCACCCTGCAAACATAATACCCAAACAACCTGGAAATTATCCAGCTGCACCTCTCAATGTGGCCTATGGAGCAGCAGCTTTGGGGTCACTTGGGTGCCCATTAGAAATTCGGAATCTCACATCTCACGGAGACTTATTGAACCGAAAGATGTATTTTAGTAAGATGCCCTAGTGATGTATATACCCAGTAAGAAGCACTCATTGCTCAAGACGTATCTTTTGCGTACATGCGTGTACCTGTGAGGCCGCACACAGAGGTCAGCTCTCCCATTGCCAGTCTCCGTTGAATGATAAGAGCAGGCTGTGGCCTTCTGAGGAACAGGATGGAAAATACCATTGCAGTGAGTTCTAATCTGTCTTGCTAACACTTATGAAAAGAAAGGAGGGCTTGACATCACCTCCTTACGATGGGCAGTTATCTTAGTCAGCTTTACCTGGACCATAGGCAAGCCAAGTCACCTGACCCCTCAGGCCACCTCTGCACACAAGGTTCTGTGTGACATTAATTGATCTTAGGTGGCAGGGTTGGACTTCCAGATTAGGGCGCTGGATCTTTGCATAATTTACAGAGTGTCAGTGAGTGACTTTCAAAATGCAATATGAGTGTCTTTCTTTTTTTTTGTTTTCAATATATGAAGTTTATTGTCAAATTGGTTTCCATACAACACCCAGTGCTCATCCCAAAAGGTGCCCTCCTCAATACCCATCACTCACCCTCCCCTCCCTCCCACCCCCCATCAACCCTGTTTGTTCTCAGTTTTTAACAGTCTCTTATGCTTTGGCTCTCTTCCACTCTAACCTGTTTTGTTTTTTTTTTTCCTTCCCCTCCCCCATGGGTTTCTGTTAAGTTTCTCAGGATCCACATAAGAGTGAAACCATATGGTATCTGTCTTTCTCTGTATGGCTTATTTCACTTAGCATCACACTCTCCAGTTCCATCCACGTTGCTACAAAAGGCCATATTTCATTCTTTCTCATTGCCACGTAGTACTCCATTGTGTATATAAACCACAATTTCTTTATCCATTCATCAGTTGATGGACATTTAGGCTCTTTCCATAATTTGGCTATTGTTGAGAGTGCTGCTATAAACACTGGGGTACAAGTGCCCCTATGCATCAGTACTCCTGTATCCCTTGGGTAAATTCCTAGCAGTGCTATTGCTGGGTCATAGGGTAGGTCTATTTTTAATTTTCTGAGGAACCTCCACACTGTTTTCCAGAGTGGCTGCACCAATTTGCATCCCCACCAACAGTGCAAGAGGCTTCCCGTTTCTCCACATCCTCTCCAGCATCTATAGTCTGAGTGTCTTTCTTAACTGGATCTAGAATCCACCACCAAGGAGCCAACCATTTGTGTTAACTTGGCGTTTCTTGTTAAATACCAAGCCTTGCTGTTGCCGCTCAGGCCACTTCCCTAGCATAGGTGACATGCTTTCCCTGTTCTTCTCCTCTGGGGACTGTATCAAACTCTCTACCAAAGCCAGCTTAATTACCCAGACACTTCCTGCTTATTACTGCTGCTTTTTATTTCCGATTGTACTGATTTCACATTTCATTCATTTAACACTGAAAATACACTCTTTTGCTATTTCATATAGTCTGTCTTTCCAACTCGATTTTTTAGGGCAGAGACATCCTATTTCTTGTATTTCAGCCCCCAGCCCAGGGCACTATACATATATATATATATATATATGCAGAGAGAGAGAAAGAAAGTATCATCATCAGTTATTGATGGTTCTAGTGCCAGTGTTTTCCAGATGTTGGCCATTTCACACATATCACATGCGTGATCTTCTTATTACCCTGTGCAGTTCCTGTGATCCCCGTGCTAAGAGGAGGAGATCGAGGCTGAAACCACAGGTCTCTTTGCAAAGTTACATGACCGGGCCAGATTTGAATTCAGACTTATCTGCAACGTTTCTCCCCTCTTCAGTAATATTGTTGTGGGAATGAGTTTTCCTTTTGCAGCCTGCTGAGAGCAGATCCAATTAGGGCTCTGGGGGAGAAAGCTGGCCTGGTAGGGAAGACCAGGTCCCCATGAGTATGGTTACATGTATAATAGTGAGAAATGGTCTCTTTCTTAGTATCCCAGCTTCGCAGTCTCTAGCATGGGAGTGGTTACCCTTACTCACTGCATGACTGAAATGCCTGAAAAGTTCAGCAGTCCAGTGAGCTTCAAGAAGTATCGAGGAAGGGAAAGGACATTGAATGTGAGAGCCAACCTCAGCGGCTGTCCCTAAGAGTTAGGGCCCTTCGATGCCCCCGAGAAGGGTCGTTCTCTGCACGGCGACCCCAGCTGCAGCCTCTCACTTTCTCTTCTGCTCCTTGTTTCTGGTTTCTTGCAGGAGTAGTGGCAGATCTTTTCAAGGGTGGCCTTCGTACCCTGAACAAGCCTGCAAAGGTCTAGCTCTCACCTTATGACGTTAGAAAGAGCAGCTCCCTTCTTCACAGCACGTGGAAGCCCCAAGTTGCTCATTGCTGAGCCTACTCACAAGGAAACAATTCGTGCTGAAGGGGCCTGGGGTTCTTTGACATTCGCCACGAAAACCTTTGCTTTTGCGGGCATCCAAAAAAAAAAAAACCAAAACCAAAACAAAACCAAACAAAGCAAAGCACACGTAAAAACAAAAACCTCACAACACCGTGGATTCAGGAGGACGTAGACCTAATGTCATTCTTCCCAATCAATAGTCAATGAAGGATTTTAATTTGTGAACACAATTACCATGATTACTATGACCCCTATGGAGTCATTGCATTTTACTACTCTTCCCAGGAGCTGGATTTCCATATTTAGGAAGGAAAGTAAATGATATCAGGAATCTGGTGTGGCTGTGTAAAATTCTTTCCTAGATAGGTAGTGCTTTTCTAAGAACCCTCTCTGACTAAATGATTCAATGTCATATCAAAACGTTTTACCGATTATAATTCACCACCCCGATTAGAACAGTGCTAAGTAAAAGGGAGCAAAGTTCAGGGGCCAACTGTTTCCATCGGAGCTGCCCTACTCCACACATGTCCTCCCGGAGCTGCCCGGGATGGCTGAGCTTCTCACATTTGGACAGTTCTCACCATTTGAGCAATTTATTTGGGTTAAGGCATTGTCTCTAGAAGGAACCTATTAAAAATACAGGTTACCTGGGCCTAGTAACACAATTCCCACAATAACCATTATTCTAGCTGCACGAATTACTTTATCAGATTAATTAGCTGTCACCTATCAGACAATATGGCTCTGAGGAAATAAGGCATATTTTAATGGACAGCATTGTCTGAAAAATATGAAGCAGTTCTAGAAGAGACAGCCCTGCTTGGGGGCCCTAGGCTGGGGGTCTGGGAGACTAGAAGACAGAGAAAGACACTGATTAAGAAGGGGGAGGAGAGGAGAGTTAAGTGAGGGAACATCAAAATCGAGCCTCTATCCCCTTCACAGTTTTGCCTCTGATCACCACATTCTTGTTTTCTGTTTAAATGTTTTTAATATAAAGTGACCAATATGATTTTTCTTTTGGCCCAGGCCTCCAAAATATAGGTCCTACTTGTATCAAAATGAGAAGTGAATGGGGCACCTGGGTGGCTCAGTCAGGTAAGCATCTGACTCTTGATGTCTTTTGGCCCAGGTCCTGATCCCAGGCTCTGTGCTGACAGCATGGAGCCTGCTTGGGATTCTCTCTCTCTTGCTATCTTTCTGTGCCTTCCTCCTGCTTGCACTTCACACTCTCTCAAAAAAAAAAAAAAAAAAAAAAAAAGAAGAAGTGAAGTGAAGTGATTCCCGCCTCCATCCCCATCCCTTCTGATGATGTTCACCCATAACTGGTTCTCCTCTCCTTCCTGGTCATACAGCTCAGCAGCATTTCCAGCCCTCTGTGTCCAGATGGGCTCATGTCACTGAGGGCCGGACCCCAGAATGTGGGTGGCCGTTAAACATTTCACACGGACTTCTCTCCTCTCTCTGTCTCTCCTCCCCTGAGTGGCTGAAAGGCAACAGCTGGGAGACACAAGAGACTTCTGGACAGTAGAATCTTGGATCTCTGGGTCGCCACTTGAAGAAGAACAACGTAGGGGTGTGTTGGACCAGAACACTCACCTTGGGGGCTTGCTATTAGTGAGAAACAGAACTTGCTTGTATGAAGACATTGAGATACGGGTGTCTTTTGTTATGTCACAGAGTATTATTTACTACGACTGCTATAACTTACCATCTATATTGATATTTGTTATCACTAGATTGTAGGATATTCAAATCTCCTAAGCAAAACAGGCCTTGAAGTGATTTTTGAAAATAATATTATACATATTAGCAACTCTAGTTTGCTAGGGACTTTCTGTCAGGCACTAAGTGCTTTGCGTTCTTACTTAATCCTTACAAAAATCTTTTGGGGTAGATTTATTATGTCCATTTTACAGATGTGAAATGGGCTTAGACAGCTTATTAAAGAACATACGTTAGGTCAAACTGCTAATGAGTGGCAGTGTTGTGACGGTGGTCAGAGCCACTCGGTGTTCAAACCCAGCTCTTGGCCAACATGTGATACTCTTCTCATAGCTTTTCAGAGGAAACAGGATCAGACCGTGGAACGACAAGGCAAGGTCACACCAAGAACTGAGGAAAGTTCTCGGCCTTAAAGAGGAAAAAAATGATCCTCTCTGCCCACAAAATGGTTGAGAGAACATTTCCTTTATCTCCATCCCATACCTCAAAAATACTGCATTGATTTTCTGTGATTTCCCTTTTCTGGCCTCTATTAAAAGCCTTGATTACGCCCCAGTTTTCTGCAAAGAGAAAATTCTTGCTGCTGAGTTATTAATTCTGCAGATGAGGAGGTCCTAAGTAGGTTTCAACCTTGGGACATTTAGCCCTCCATTGATACATGCATATAACTCCCATCAGGGGAACATTTTTCTTAGAGGAAACGACATTCTGTTTCTATAGAGGCAAAACAGGGGAAAAGGTGGACACAATACCTGGTTGAAACATGCAGCCTGAAGAGGGAGGAAAACAAGAAAGAAGCTAAGGAGATACAGGTTATTGGCTGTTCTTGTGGATAGGGAATGTTGAATTTCAAGTTTTCTTTTTTAAGCAGAGAAGGCAGAGTTTTGCCTGACTGATCGCTATCATGATTATTGCCATTTGAATTCAACAAGAGAATGCATACAGAAGGGGCTTCATAAGTGTGTGGTGCATCACACACAAAAGATATGATGATGGTAGACTTTAATGATAGAAAATCTGCATACGGTGCTGTGCTAGAAGGCCCCACCCCCATGCCCCTGACAGGAGCCCACAGCTTGATCAGATGGGAGACAGTAGAGTCCGTGGTAGTTTAGAACATAGGCTACGAAGGCAGAGACTGGGATTAATCTGCCAGTTCTCCCCTGTGTAGTTTACAAGAGCTTGGTCCGGTACTTAATCTTTCTAAGCTTCAGATTCCCCCTCCATAAAATGGGGATAATGTTATCTCTCTCATTGTGTGTTGAGAATCAAACCTCAGGATAATACATACAAGCACCCATTAACTATCACTTATTTTGAGGGTGGTGATGGTGATGATTCAGACACCAAAGACAAAAGAGAGACAGGCCAGCCAGTAACAAGAGCATATTGGCTTATCTGCTTTTATTATATAAATTAGAGTCAGCTTTATGGATTGGAAGGCTACAAACAAAATCTGACTAGAAGGACTCCTAGAGAGATGTGGCCAGGCAAGGACAAGGACAGCTGGTAGGTGTGGCACTCTGTAGGTGTTGGGACTTGAATGGTGGGGTGGTAGAAGGAATCCACAGGTCAGTTCGGTAATCTTTGCATGAGACTCATTGTCATTTGAGATCTTCTCCAGGTCTTAGTAAGCACCTGCTCATCTGAGAGGAGTGAGGGTTCCACAGCACACAGCTGGAAGCAGAAGTGGGTTTGTGGAGGATGATGGGGCTCCATGTGGGTGGAGAGAGACAGACAGATGCACGGACAGACAGACAACTGTCACAATAGTCTTATAAGATCCGATGGGGGGTTAGGGAGGGGATGGGTCACCCTGAGCTCGTCCTTTGGGCCAATCCTTCATGTTCCAGTCATTGGACGTCCAGCCTGTGGCAGGGACCAATCCTAGTCATTAGAATTCAGAAAACAAAGATTCCATGTGGTTTATTCTGGAATTTGTCTTATCCTTTCAGTATTCGACAGGTTTCCCACCAGTCTACTACAGAATATCACTTCTCTGAGGAACAGAATGCTCTGCTCTGATACTAAAAGTAAGATGTTTGTTTTTGAAGCAACATAGATTCAAATAGTGATAACAATTCTTTGTGGAAAATAAAAGCATCTTTATATTTATTTGAGTAAACAGAAAAATAGCACAATTGCAATGATTTCCCACCTGCCAAACAAAACCGTTTCCTTTTGTAAGCCGTGTTCCATATACGAGGGTGGTAAAAGCACAAGGCTGCACAAAGGGAATTGTGATGTATTCAGCGAGCTCGAACCGCTGTGCCTGCCCGCGGGAGTTCACCTCCCTCCATTATATTCCTCCTCAGCCAAAGGAGCCACCGTGCATCCGCTGGACTGACAGCCTCAGCTGCTTGGCAAAGGGTGTCAGCTCTCTTCTCAAACTGCTCTTTTCCCTGGGAGTTAATTTGCAGGGATTCATGCCTGTTGAGTGAGACCTGACGTCAGAGCAAAACTTGGAGGAAACGGTCGTGTAGCCCAGCGATGCCAGAAATGTTTATTGAGCGTTCCTTTTTCCATCAGGTAACTCTTGTCCTAGACAGGGACTGGGGTTTCCCACCTCAGGGGTGCGTTTGTATCTTGGGTGGCTGGGAGTGAGGGCGTGTAGACTTCCTTTTCTTCTTCCCGGTTCCCTTTGGAGCTCTGGCAAGGCTGACTCACCAGTGCCTCGCAAGGTCAACCAGGCAGGACTCTGGAGGATGTGAAGTTTACACCCTCACACTCATATTCTTTTCACTCAATTCTTAGGGCTTTCCAGACGTAATCTAGGGCCTTCTGGCTATCTCCTGGCTCCCTGAGCCCTCTACTGTGAGAGTAAACCTAGCAACCTTAAAAAAAACAAAAGGCAGTAGCAATGATAACAATCACTATTACCATTTTTTGGCTCTTTATTATATGCCTAACCTTATAGGAAGCACTTTATTCACATTGTCCTCGGGGACTTTGCTCAACAACTGAATGAAGCAGCTATACAAGTAGCAGATACTGTTGGTGGCCTTCTTCAACTCTTGGCCCACCCTAGGAGGTCTCCCGCAGCCAGGCTGCTCTGTCCCTCTTGGCCTCCCCGGAAGCTCAGCCCAGCAGTGAGACAGACAGGCTGGAAATCCCCAGCTGTCATCAGCCCAGATGTGACCATCAACCTCTGAGGAATGGGAGTTCCTGCATAAATCCCCCAGCTTCCTCTGCCCTTGGTGGGACAACGCTGAGGCAGGTTCTCACACTCCCCCAGAGGGTCCTCAAAGGGACTGAGAGCAGTTGGCTACAGTGGTAAGCCCTCACTGAAGCTTCTTCCTCCCTATCACCCTTTCCCATTCCCTCTTAGTGCTCCCTGGGATTACCACCCACACCTGCTGGATCCTTGACTCCAGATTTGCCCTTGGGGCAATCCAAGGCAAAATATCACACAATTGTTGTCACTTCATACAAAAGAAATGGAGGCCGGTCAAGGCTGACTTGCTTGCAGAGGTGGAGCTGGTGACTGGCCAGGCAGGACTTCAACCAGGACTGTTTCCTCTTGTTACATTATTCTGCTTCCGTCAGAAATGGTCCAGATCTATCTTTCTAGTTAATTAATTTAATAAATATGTAGCTGCTTTTCAAAAAGGACTTGAGTATGTAAAATATAACCTGTACTCCCCCCTTCTATCAAAATATATTTGCCTTGCGTTTTGTCCCATTGAGACTCAGGATTCAGCCAAGAGTATAATTAGAGGTAAATTCAGTAAATTAATATTGCAATGCTATGGACTCAATGTGGCTACATGTAGGATGCCTCTAGAGGTATTTACACTTTGCAGGGTCTTTTGAGATTGTAACATCATAACTTGGAGAGAGGACTCTCTGTTAGTGGAATTTCCAGCATGTAGCCGCCAAGGAGACCTCCTTTTCACCTTTGCAGGGCGATGGGACTTCTCCGGAGCCCCTTAGCCATTTCCTCATTCTGCCTGCTGACGCCGATGCTCTGTCTAATCATCGACAAGATTCCTCTTGAATTGGAAGGCAGAGTTCAACCCTGAATGTGTGCTAGCCTGGCTCCTTCTGAGCGACAGAAATACACAGCCCTCCTTCCTTTAACTCCCATCTCACCAGGGGACACAGAAGACCTGTTTGCCTGCGCTGGTCCCCCAGCCTGTAAAGGGAAGATAACACTTGCTCCAACTTGCCTTTCAGGGAGTGATGGGAAGATAAACGCGAGCGTGTCTACAAAGTCCTCCGAATTCTTGGGATGAAAGGCTCTATGTAAATAGAACACAGTCTTATTATGATTCAACTTGAATGCAGCAGCTCTCAGGCCTGTAAAGGGAGCGCAGCCTGGCTGGAAGGTAGGTTTGCAGGATTGTCCCCTGGAATCATTGCCTCTGTGGGTTCACTATCCGGCAGCCTCACCTTAGAAGTGCCCATCCTTTCTGTTCTTTCAATTTGGCTTTTATTTTCAAGAGGCCAGTTATGCAGTTAGGTTTTTGCCCTTCACATTCTTCAGATTTGGGGGCAGGCTTTAGAAAACACATACGTACAAACATGGGTCACCTAGTAGATGACCCGGCTCTTGCAATGGCCTGGGGGCTAGATCAGTAACTAGATATTTAGATATAAATTTTACTCTGGAGGCAATACTCTTGACCCTCTGCATGTTTGTCTATGGCCTGATACACACTTAAGCGTTGCCCATTTTCAAAACAACAAGCTATACAGTTTTCCTTTTCAGGACAGAATTGGAACTCCCGGATTTCTCAGCAAAAGCAAAACAAAACAGCCATAGAAAAACACCACCTTTTCCTTCCCAAATTAATTGTTTCAGTTTATGCTCCTAACTCCATAAAAATGTGGTTTAGCTTTTGAAGTTTTTATTAATATTTATAATGCCCGTTCGGTGCCCTTGAACCTCACAGAAACAGAGCCCTGATATAAATACCTACCTTCTAGGTGGTAGTATACCCAAGCCCGACCATAAACTTTAATGTTTATACATATATATATTTGGCTTTGCTTTGTTTCTCCTGTCTCTGTAGAAGATTTTTTAAAAAATAGTTTTTAAGATGCAAATTTTAATAGCTAATATTTTATTTTCAAAAGGAGTGCATGCTTGTAGAAAAATACAGATGTACATATAGAAACAAAGGAAAAAGTCCCCCTTTCCTGAACCGTTTCTAAAATTCCAGTGCCAAGAAGAAAACCAAGTAGTTTAAATCCTTTTAAATTAGGGCCCCCTTAGTTTGAGAGATTGAAATCGTCTTTTTTTTTTTTTTTTTTAATGTTTCTTTATTTTTGAGAGAGAGAGAGAGAGAGGGAGCAGAGAAGGGGCAGAAAGACAGGGAGAGAGAGAATCCCAAGCAGGCTGTGCAACATCAGCACAGAGCCCGATGCGGGGCTTGAAGTCAGAAACTGTGAGATCATGACCTGAGCCAAAGTCAAGAGTCCGTTGCTTAACGGACTGAGCCACCCAGGCATCCCGAGAGATTGAAATTGTCTTAAGAAGCAGGTAATCAGTCATATTTATCTCTTTTGTTTCTGAATTCAAATATAAAAAAAAAATTATAGAAAGTTTCAAAAATACATTATAGTATAAGAAATTAAAATCTCCCATAAATCCATTCCCCCCAAATAAAGAATTTTTAACATTTTAGTGTATTTCTTGCAGAATTTTCCTCTGTAAATAGGAATAAACAACGGTACCCCATGCCCCTAACAATTTTCTGAAGTCAAGGAACAGTCTCCAAAAAAATCATGCTTTTAAATGGCCGTCAAGTATTCTTTTGCAATTGCTTCATCTTAAATTGTTTCCAAATAATAAGCTGCGGTGAGGTGGGGACTGCTTACCCCTCACCTCTTGTTTCCGTGGTCAGGGTGAGGGGGACGGGTCCCCCGCTACTGACCAGAGGAAGACATGTAGGCAGAACACTTGTTTGGTCTCCTCTCTGGATCCCAAGGAAGGGTGATTTTCCTGGCAGGTGACATGAAGGTATCAACTCAGTCATTCTCTGCCACTGTCCTGGGAAGTCCCGAGACTGGAGGTTCAGCCCCTTCATCTCCTTGGAATGACTGATCTCCAGGATGCAGCCAGCTTCTGTTTCTCTTATTGTGTAAATAAGACTCACTGATTTGGGCATGTTTTTGCAAATGTTGAATTAAAGAGGGGTGTTTAAATTCTGAAAGAAAAGTGGTAGGCTTGTGGCCACAGGTTGAGCCGGGTTGCTCATCTGGTTTAATCAACCATTAGGATCACATATGGATGCTCATCTGTTGGCTTCTTGTGTTTGTCTCTCCCCACATTCCAAATACTTAAGGGGAGAGACAATGAATTGAGAGAAAAAGTGCAATTGATTATACCCCTGAGACCCAAGTGGTATTACGATGGTTAACACTTATTGAGTATTAAGTCTGGGTCAGGCTGCATTTTTGTCATATAACTTTCCCAATAATCCCGTGAGATGATGCTATGATTATTCCCATTCTATGGATGATAAAACAGGTGTGGTGACTCCTCTAGCAGAGGTTTGCTCCCATGTACCTAACCGCTTTATTGTATCATTTTTCATCTATTTTGTACCATGATTAACATGTGAGCTTTTTGACTATAAATTGTAGCTTGAACTTGTAAACTACCCAAATGCTGTCTCTTACTATTGAATATATGTCTGTCATTACTTTTATTTTATTGTAGTTATTGAATGCCTTTTAATACTATTTGCAGTGACTTTTTGGTGTATAGATTTCTATTTTTATGTAGCTAAATCTATTCTTATTTCCCTTCATAACTTTTCCATCTTGGTTTTTGTGCTTTTGCCCTTGCTTACCCCAGTAGATTTTCACCTATATTTTACTCTGAATGCCTATGGCTTTAATATTATAACTACCTCTAGAAATTATTTGGTATAATAAAGTCACTCAAAATATTTTTTTTCTGCCTTAAAAAAAAAACAAACAAAAAAAACAGTTGGCTCAGTCCCATCCTTTCTCTAGTGATTTATGATGCGTATACCTGGTTTTGGTCTCTGTTTTTCTCCATTGCACTCTATACTTTTTTAATCTGTAATTTCAGCCTGTTTTTGTTTGCTTGTGGAAGTTTTTTACAGCAGTTTTATGGTATATTTTAATAATTAGAAGGATAAGTTCCTTCTCATTACTCTCATTTTTAGAAACTTGTTATTACCACATGATATTCTACATATGTTTAAAAATTCCTTTATCAAGCCTCTATCTTAAAATCTTACCGGGAATTTAATTATAATATAATAATATTTGCAACTCAACTTGGATTTAGTGTCTCTGTAAAATTCCTTTTTCCATTTAAGACCATGCGATTTATTTATTTTTAATATTTTCTTTTGAGTGCCTCAAAAGTGCCAAATTTATCTCTTAAAAAATTTTTTTTAATGTTTATTTATTTTTCAGAGAGAGAGAGAGAGAGAGAGAGAACAAAAGTGGGGTTGGGCAGAAAGAGAGAGACACAGAATGTGAAGCAGTCTCCAGGCTCTGAGCTGTCAGCACAGAGCCTGATGTGGGGCTCGAACTCATGAACTGTGGGATCATGACCTGAACTGAAGTTGGATGCCTAACCAACTGAGCCACTCAGGCACCCCAAAAGTGCCAAATTTATCTTTATGTAGGTGGCATTCTTTTTTATTCAGGTTATTTCTATTACTTATATTTTTGAAATTATTGCGAATGGAATCTTACATAGATAATTATTATGATTTAACATTGATTAAAATAGCTTGTTATTGCTGGGATATAGACATTCTAAAAATACTTATTTTGTTTATTATTTGTTTATTAAACTCATTACTTTTGAAGTTTTTCTTTTCATCCTCTTGAGTTGTCTATATATAAATATGTCATTTAAAATAATGATGATTTTTGGCACTTATAGCTGTTAGGTGTTTCATTTTTATTTCATTGACTGGGGCTTATGAAATAATGTTAAATAATAGCACTTATAATGGGTATCCTTATTTTGTTTCTGACTTTTATGGGAATCCTTTAAGATTTCACTATAAAATATAGTGTCGTTCATTGCTTTAAGATAGACATTTAATAGATTTAAATAGATAGATTTTAGTAGTTTTGATATATAGATTTAAATTAGACCTTGAAAGAAGTAATATTTCTATTTATAAATGTTTTCTTTTTAACAACTAAGCCTAGATATGGAATTTTATTATACTGTTTTTTGTTCTATTTATATTTTCAAACATTAAACCATCCTTGCATTTTTGGAATAATATCTACTTAATGATGTGTTGGGGGGCAATTCTTCATGCGTTTGTCACATTTCTGTATATTTTGTAAGCAGAGGCACAGACTGCTTTGTTTCAAAGTATATTTTCAAGGATAGAGATGGTCTTTCCCTCCAGAACAAAGGTCAGGTTTGCTTATAGCCTTGAAGATATAGTGTCTCCCCCTGGGGCCAACAGTAGGCAGGCTTACCGTCCACTACAACAAAGATAATGTCTCCCTTTGGAGTAATGGGCAGATGCTTATTGTCCATTTTTAAAGATCCAAGTTTCCCAAGCTCAGGGATCCTCTCGTGTAATGCAACCCACTGACCGTGCGGGCACCTACCTGGGCCCACATTGCATCACCCTCCTGAGAATGTGGGGGGCACTGACTTTCCTACTGATGCTCAGGCTGCTTCCTGTGTAATAGAATCCTTTGTCTCTGACCCCAAAGTCTAATTTTCTTGCCACATGAACCAATAGCGGACTAACTTGCCAGCTTGCAAACAGGGTGGAGGCTCCAGCCCTTCAGAGTTCTTACTGTTTAATGGAGATTCCATCCTGTAGAAGTTTACTTACAAATTGGCACCTATACTCAGAAGTAGTATTCATTTGTAATTGTTTTCCCCATGCTATCTTTATTAGGTCTTATGGCTTTGCTAACCGTGAAAGGGATTTGAACATTTTCTATCTCTTTCTGTGCCAAAATGGGATATATCACGTGCAGATTAAAACTTGCAATGGCTGGTGAAATAGTTTTGAC
The DNA here is from genome assembly GCF_018350215.1 of Panthera leo. Lineage (NCBI taxonomy): Eukaryota > Metazoa > Chordata > Mammalia > Carnivora > Felidae > Panthera > Panthera leo. The sequence continues at coordinate 73,450,859 of NC_056686.1, forward strand.
TGAGAAACTTTATTGGAATTAACTTCTTTTTCAACTTGTTTATTCAGTTTACTCATTCTTATTAATTTTAGCCATTTGTATCTTCCCAGAAATCAGTGAATTTTGAAAATTTAACAGTATATGGTATTGTCTAATTTTGAAGTGTCCCACATCCATAGTTATATCTCATTTCTCAGTTTATGTGTTGTTTTAAGCCCTTTCTCCTTTTGACTTTTTTCTACACTTGCCAGAACATGCTAGACTCTTATGTTTTTAATGTTGGCTTTCATTACTCTTTGCTTTTATTTTTGTTATTTATTTTCTTCTGCTTTCAAAAGATATGTTTTGTTTTCTAACTTCTTAAGTTTAGCCAAGCTTAATTCTTTTATTTGTGTTACTTCTGATCTAATAAAGCAAGCGTAGAAATCTGCTCTTGACTCTGAAAAGCATCAGCTCCGTCTTGTAAGACTTGCTATGTAATGTTCCAATAGTTACCACTTTCTACATAATTTATAATCACAATTTTTATCTTTCCTCTGATCCAAGAGCTACTTATGCACATGCTTTCGAATTTACAAGCAAACAGTTTCCTTTTTAAAAACTCTTGTTACTATTTTCTAGATTGTTTCTTTACAGTTACAGAATGTAGGCTGCATACTTTTCCTTTATGGATTTTATCAATGTTTTATTTGTCTTCGATTACACGATTAACTTGTAAAAATATTCCTCAGATGTTTTAAAAATATATTGACCCATGGATGGGCATAAACTTTAAATTATAGCAATTACATCAACTAACAGTTATTTGTTGAATCTTTATATTAGGCCTACTTGATTTATTAAGGAAGGAAAAGAGTTTCAACATTTCAGGTGTGTGTCTTTCTGTTTTTCCCTGGAAATCAAAAAGCTGTGTGCTGATAGAGTCTAATGGCAGTTGCTGTGTACATAATGGTTCCTACCTACTCTCCTTTTGTTGTGAAGTCTATCTTTTTTCCATACTCTAAATTTACAGTCTTTATTTTTTGTCCAGTGCCTTTTTGTCTTTTGTGTGTGTGTGTGTGTGTGTGTGTGTGTGTGCTATTAATTTTTTTATTTACACAAACCTGGTAGATCTTTACTTACCTTTTTCACTTTTAATTCATATGTACATTTTTAATCTCGCATTTGGTTGAATTTTGTTTCTTAACCCAAACTGAGAGTCTTGATCTTTTAATAAAGAACTTTAATTTGTTTATATTTATTTTCATAACTGACATTTTTACTTTTATTTTTTAATCTTATTTTATGCTTTTCTTTCTCTGCTTCTTTGCTGCTATCTTTTTTTCTTTTGTTTGATATATAGACTAGGAATACTTTGCTCTTTTTCCTCTTATGATTAGAATGTTTGCCTGTGTTTCCTTGAAATTTTAATTAACATATTTAATCCTATATTTCTTTACTCATGCCAAGAATGAAACAATCTATTGACCCTTTACTTTGTTAGATAGTGAAATTAGCATGAATCAACCATTTTCTTGTTATAATGAAAACATAATTTTACTTTCAAGTACTAACCATGAGACAGCTTTGAGACCTTTGCTTAATTTTTGGAGCTGGTCAATGATGCTAAAATTACAAAAAAATATTCTAAGGAATCTTAGATCTTTAATATTATCTAGACCACAAGTATAATCAAATATATATTTTTATTATTATACCACAGATCCCTATGTTTTCATGTAACCCTCTAGGCACAACAATGAGGCCATTCATCACTTATAGAGAACCCACAGTTTACCAGTGAAGGATTTTTATATATATATAGTACTTAATAAATATCTGATGTAATAGTCTAGATTTGAAGATCTAGAGGATGGATATGGCCTGGTTCCTATAATTTCTGAAGCTTATAGAGGAGGGTGTTAGGGTGTTTTTAAGGACTATAGTGTCTTTATCGAGCTCCCCATTTTTTCACACACCTCTTTCTGCCAAGGAGTTTAGTGTGCTTTGCAAGTTATAATGCAATAGTTGTCAAACATTTTGTAGACAATTTTAGCCCCATTTTGAAGAAACACTCAAAAAAGAATTAATCAAGATCACACACAATTTCTCTAAATTAGCAAATGATCCACATACATTTGCCTACTGCCTTGCATAATACTTAATTTTAGAAACGGTAACACTAGATATGTGATCACATGAACTTCAGCCCTTTTCATACAGTTTCACTGGTCCTTGGGTAAATTTTTGTGTTTACTATGATGGTCTGAATGTATTTATGCTTTAAAAATGACCCATTGTTTTCTGACTGGCTAGTGACATCCTTTCCAACATGCCTTTGGTTGGGCTTAACAATGTAAATAGTTAAAACTCATTTCTGGGTGTTAGGTGTTACTGTGTTTGTCTTTGGAATATCTTCAATCCATCTCATTCATGTGCAATTTTGTGAACTATTTGGGAATCATGTCACAATCCCAGCTCAACAAACCTAGCTCCTGGGGTATAGTTTTGATGCTCATGTACTGACCATATCTTGACCATACTTTTTCTTGACCTTGGGTGATTCTCAACTTGAATGTGACACCACTTCTAGGTAGGTCAATTCTACTGCTTTCTAGAACTTCAGTTTTAAAACTGAAGCCACATCCTGGGTGGCTCAGTCATGAAGGGTCAGACTCTTGATTTCGGCTCAGGTCATGATCTCACTCACGGTTTATGAGTTTGAGCCCCACATTGGGCTCATTGCTGTCAGCATGGAGCCTGCTTCTGATCCTCTGACCCCTCTCTCTTAGCCCTTCCCCAGCTCATGCTCTCTCTCTCTTTCTCTCTCAAAACAAAACAAAACAAAACAAAATAAACATTAAAATAATAAAATAAAATAAAATAAAATAAAATAAAATAAAATAAATGCCATGCTGACATCAATGTTTTTTTTCTACAGGGAAATCATTTGTAATGTTTTCCCCCGTCTATCTACCATGTGATGATATGCCAATATAGTCAAATATAGTGCACTAGAACTCAACCTTGCCAATGAACTCACTCCATTGAGCAGAGGCCTTAGTGTAGGTTTTGGTCTCCCTTGTGCTCCCAGGCGCGGTGACTTTGCCAATATTGCAAAGAGGTCTGACAAATTGAGTGTTCAAAAAATACAGATTCTTGAGCTTCAACCAGATCCACTGAATCAGAGTCTCAGGAGTCCTAAAATCTGAGTTTGGGAGCCAATTTAAGGAATAACAATGTTGCTGGATCCCTAGTGGGAAGGACCACTCGTCTAGAGGCTCTGGAATCCTGCGGGTGTGTATGTATGTGTGTGTGAGGGGTACTAAATAGTAACATCTTAGAATTAGAAGAAACCCTCCCAGCTCTTCTCTCATTTGGAGGGGAGGAGGTCTTGGCCCGTTAAGTGACATGTCTAAGTACACACACATCTGGTCAGTGGACAAATGTGAAAAGCAAAGCGAAACAAGAACCAAATGTCTTGATTCTTAATCTAAATTCATTTTTTCTAAATTAAGCTATCTTGAATGTTTTCATAAAGTGTTTCCATTTATAAGTTCAATATTTCCCCAGGAGAGATCTTCTTCCCCTGAACATTAGAGCAAAAATAGAATTTGGGAAGCAATGAGTTAATTGAACAGTGCAGCTTTACCACATTAGTAGCTGGCAAATGTTAACTGATTATTCAGAAAGTCATTTGTGGTACAAGTTGATATCAGCAGAGGCTGGTGTGCTGAGAGAGGTGCAGGAACAGGAAGCAATTAGCACAGCCTTTGTTGTCATATAGGCTTAGGATCAAATCCTGATTCCACTGTGTGTTCTGGGCAATTGTAAGACTCAGTTCTAGATCTATAAAGTAGATATGACATCTTCCTTCCATGGTTGTTGTTAGGTTAAATAAAATATGAATAGTGCCTGCTACATAGTAACTAATAATAATGAATTTCTCATTTCTTTTTGTTTGTTTGTTTGTTTCAAGTTTTTATTTATTAAAAAAAATTATTTTAACGTTTATTCATTTTTTGAGACACAGAGAGTGAGCGGAGAGGCAGAGAGAGAGGGAAAAACAGAATCAAAGCAGGCTCTCCCTCTCTCTCTCTCTCTCCCTCTATCATATATATATACCACATCTTCTTTATCCATTCATCAGTTGCTGGACATTTGGGCTCTTTCCATAATTTGGCTATTGTTGATAATGCTGCTATAAACATTGGGGTGCATGTGTTCCTTCAAATCAGTATTTTTGTATCCTTTAGATAAATACCTAGTAGTGAAATTGCTGGATCATCAAAATCAGTTCTATTTTTAACTTTCTGAGGAACTTCCATACTGTTTTCCACAGTGGCTGAACCAGTTTATATTCCTTCCAACAGTGTAAGAAGGTTTCCCTTTATCCATATCCTCGCCAACATCTGTTGTTTTTTGAGTTGTTAATTTTAGCCATTCTGACAGGTATCAAGTGGTATCTCATTGTGGTTTTGATTTGTATTTCCCTGATGAGTAATGTTGAGCATTTTTTCATGTGTCTGTTAGCCATCTGGATGTCTCTTTTGGAAAAATGCCTATTCATGTCTTCTACCCACTTCTTAACTGGATTATTTGGTTTTGGGGTGTTGAGTTTGATAGCTTCTTTATAGATTTTGGATACTAATGCTTTATTACATATGTCATTTGCAAATATCTTCTCCCATTCCATCAGTTGCCTTTTAGTTTTGTTGATTGTTTCCTTTACTCTGCAGAAGCTTTAATATTGAGGAAGTCTCAATAGTTCATTTTTGCTTTTGTTTCCCTTGTCTCCAGAGATAATTTCTCATTTCTTAAGTGCTTATTAAATTCCAGCCACTGGACACACTATTAAAATTCACACTAACACTAAGAATGGGTGTTGTAATTATGCCCATCTTAAAGATGAAAATCTGGAGCTCAGAAATGTTCACTAACTTCCCTGGCGTCATGAAAGTATTAAGAAGCCAAGGTTGGAGTTCTACCCATCTTAAAAGTCCCTGATTTCATGGGTCTACTCTGCTGTCTTTCAATAAATGTCCCCATCCATCCTCACTCAAAAGCTAGTCAAGCACATAGCTAAGGAGCCAAAGTCAGGTATTAAACCACTTCCTTCCTTTTGAATAAACAATAGCTATATGACCTTGGGTGAACTCTTTAATTGCTTCATTGGTTTCCTTATTTGTGAAATGAAGATGATATCTAGTTTATAGGGTTGTTATGAGGCTACCCCATATGTAAGTCTCAATACTTCTTTTGCTTTTTACACACTAGTCAGTCTAATATTCTAAGTGAGAATGAATGCTGAGTCTTGTCTTGACCATGTTTGGGAAGATTGTACAAATGGTTGTCTTTAGTACTTTTCCTGAATTCAAGGTTTTGTCTCAGTAGAGGCGTTTGCTGGAGGGCAATGGAAGCAAAGGTTGGTTGCACTTACAAGGGTTCCCTAGCCAGAGCTGGTCTTTCCCCTTGCAGAGGGGAGACCCTACTCAAGGTCTGTGACCCTGCAAACCTCGGACACTCCAGATGTTGAAGGGAAAGATGGGCCAGTATCTGAACAGCATCTTACCACCTCATTTGTGATGTGCTTGGCAAACATACTTGCAGAGAAGGGGCTCAGCTTTATGGAGTTCCGATTGCTCCACCGGGTAGAGGCCAGCTCTAATGAGGCATTGAAAATGGAAGCCAATGCAGAGAGTACTGCTGGGATGCAGTGGCGGAGTCGTTGGGCATTCTTGTGTACTGTCCATTCAAATGATTTGACGTGTAAAAGCAGACACTGCTAGCGATAACCACAGATAGGTCAAACGTGTGTGTATTCACATGCTTTTAGCTTTCTTTCTGATACTAAATATAAGGAATGACCTTTTGAAGACCATCTTTATATATTTTAGCTCTCTGAAGAGTAACGACACCGTCATTAAAGACATGAAATCACTTACTGTATTTCATTTCAGTAACCTGAAGTTTGACAGTTCCCACACTCCCAGCTTTTCTAACAGAAGCAGTGCTTCTGGCCTTCGTAAGACTTTGTTCTTCGCCATGGAAGAAAGTATTTTAACACCCCTTTATCTTCTTTCTTTACACACACTGCGCTCCTCATCAAGAGCCAAGGTGAGTCAGAACCAAGGCCCGGGGTAGGGTTTCTATCTTAAGCCAGCTGTTTCCTGACCTCTCCCAAGACTTACATGCTTGATGACATTAACTAATACCAGTTGTGCTTTACTTACCTAAGTTAAAATATATTTGCTATATGTCAATATTTTACTAAAATTGTATCTTTACACTTTTATCGACAAACATTGCTTTATTTCAGTACTGAGTAAAGTCTACATTTATAGGACAGTAATCTTACATGCCTATAAATACCTGGGTGCATAGAAAAATCAGATATGTGATAAGTTAAACTTACAAAATTGACAAAGACTGGGTGGTTATTTGAATTGAAAAGGAACCCTTCACTTTATTCACATATTTCCTTAAAAGTAATAATAATGTCTTTACATTTGCATTGTGGGAAAGGCTTTGCAGATGTCTTTCATATACATTATCTCATTTTGCTCCTCCCGACATTCCTGTGGACCAAGTGGGGGTAGTAACTATTATCTGCATGCTTTATGGATAGGAGAAATACAAAGCATCCTTAGCACATTTGAAATGTAATTACCTTTACAAAAAGTCAACTCATCATCACTTTAGGATGTATAATCCATTGTGAAAACTGCCTACCATGTACGGTTAGTGTCCTGGTTATCTCTTGTTTTGTAACAAATTACCCCCAAACTTAGTGGCTTAAAATACCATTTTATTATATCTCACTATTTTGGGGGGTTAATAGTTTGAATAGGGGGTGAGCTGGGTGATTCCTCTGTTCCTTGTGGAGCCAAATGAGATCACTTGGGGTACTCAGCTGACAGAGGAACTGGTCTGGAAATTCTAAGATGGTTTCATTCACAAATTTTGTGCCTTGGACGGAAGATGGATTTTGGCCGAGACTGTCAATTGAGTGTTTACATATAGCCTCTCCAACATGGTATCAGGGTAGGAGGGAACTCAAGCCTCCCAAAGACATCATTTCAAGGGAACGTAAGCGGAGGCTGTCAGTATCTTAAGGCCTGGTTGGGTTCAACAACTGGCTTTACATCACTTCTGCCATACTCTGTTAATCAGAGCAAATCAGGAAGCTTACCCAGATTTAAGGGGAGGGGATATATACCCTACCCTCAAGGAAGAGGTATCAAAGAATTTGTGGCAATCTTTAATCTGCCACAGTCCATTCTTTGGCCATTGATTATTCACATTCCTTCCCTATGTAAAAATACTTTCACACTCTCCAAAGAATCCCCAGATTCTCACCCATGATAGCATTGGAATCCAGGCAGCATGAAGATCAGGATCAAGATCCAGGATCTTGTCATCAAACTCAGGTACGGGTATGGATGAGACTCTTCAGGTGTGTTTCTTTGAGTATGAGTCCCCTCAGCCTGAAAACCTGTTAACTAAAGAATCAGGTCTTTTACCCACCCCGCCCTAAAATGTTGAGACAGAGGTAAGGTAAATGCAATAGGCATTTCCATTCAACAATGCAGACACTGGAGAGCACAGAGCAGTCCCTAGCCTACAGCACTTCTGAAATCTCACTGGTCACATGTTGGCATTCTCTGATTATGGCTAGGTTTGGCCTCCTAGAAATAATTATAACAACTAAAAAGGTTATTTTTTCACCTCGTATTTCTCTATCTCTATCACATCATATGTGCCTAAAATGAAAATAAAAAAAGACACTTTTAGCATTCCTTCCAGAAATCGAAATCTAGCCCAATCCACCAGTTTATTAGGTCTGTTTTTCATTGTCTACATCACCACAGGCCACAATGTTGCCCAAGTCTCTGCCACTTCATTACCAGTCACCCTTTCTCCCACCTTCAACAACAGTTACTGTCATATCTTCTGAGCGTTCACCAACAGTCCTTTGCAGATCCCTCAAGCTTTCACTGACAGTGAAAGGTCTTTCCTCAAGGTCTTTCCAGCTTTTGCCTGCCGTCTGGTTCCCAAACCACTGCCACATGCTTTTGGTTTTTATTATGGCAGCACTCTGCTTCCAAGTATCAAATTCTGTTCCCATTATCTACTGCTGTATAATAAATTATCCTTAAACTAAGTAGCTGAAATAACAACCCATTTCTATTATATCAGGTTTTTATTGCCAAACATGGCTCAGTTCAGTGATCTTCTGCTCTATCCTGAATTGAGTGAGTTCACTAAGTCGTCTTCAGCTGGTGAATTAGTTTGTCTAGTGGATTCAGGATGGCTTCCTTCACGTGATGGCCATCATGGCAGTTTTGTCTGGAAGCTGGGGCTCAGCTGGGATGGTTGGAGTATCTATACATGGCTTGTCTAGCATGGCGGCTTCAGGGTAATAGGACTTCTTATATAGTGACCCAGGGTTCCCAGAGAGAGCATTCCAAGAGAAAGGATGTGGAAATTGTCAATTTCTTAAGCCTCAGGCTTGGAATCTGGCCCAGTCTCATTTTTGCTGTATTCTGTCTACATTCTACAGTCACAGAGTCCACCCAGATGCAAGGGCATAGGAGATAGACCTCATCTCTCCATGAGAGGGCCGTCAAAAAAGTTTTAGTACTGTAGGAAAATAATGTCTAATGTTTTGCATTTTGAATTATTTACTAACACTTATAGGACTGTCTGAATCAATGGACTACCTCATGATTAGGAATTAGATGTTCAAGGTTCTAGTTCCATTTCTTTCATTACTTGGCTGTGTTTGAGTCGAGGTAAAGAATCTTTGGGTTTCAGTTTCCATCATCTTTGGGTTTCAGTTTCCATGAAGATGAAGATAACTGTTGGTTCCCACTAGATCAAGGGGATGTTGTGCCTGTTTTTTATTTTTTTTTAAATGGTATTCAAAAATGTACTCTCTAAAGTGCTCTAGGAAGTAGAATAACAAATTATTATAACTAATTGGACCATTATAAATTTACCACATTTTTCTTTCAAGAGAGAAAATTGAGTCTTAGTATTGCATAAGATTAACAGAGCCACAAAAGAACCTGGTTCCCCAAAACTTACACTTCAAACACATAATCCCAGCCCTTGCACAGGTTTCTCTTGTGTGCCAGGCAATGTACATTTTCTCACTGAATCTTTGCAACAGCCCTTTGAGGTAGGTGCCATTAGTAACATCTTAATCATGTTTTCTGAAACATTTTTGTTCTGCGGTTTAAATTCTAACACATCTTTTGCATATTTATACATAATACATCTTAAAAGAATCTAATGAAAACTTTACTAGAGTCTGTAGGGGTTTTGTTTAAATTCTATGGAAATCTTCCCTTTTTATTTTATACAAATATTCTTGCAAAATGAGATAAAAGCAGATTTATGAAGATATCAAAATGATATAACTAAGGGGAGAGAAAAAATAAAAGCAGCAGAAGAATTAACAGAAGCTAGTTTTACTACAGAAGCCAGAAGGAAGATGTGGTTAGTACCATGGGAAGGGGGTGGGCTGGAGGCCAGGGCTCATGGCCTCGCTCTGCTATTAACTAGGAACTAGGTGTGCAACCTTGAAAAGCTTCTTCCCTCCAAAAAGAGACCAATGTTTCTTTTTGTGTCAACTGAGAGGGTAGAACAAGATGAAGTCTAAAGCCCATCTCAACTTTAACATTATCTTATCACACCAAGAAAAGGGGCGAAACACTAAATAAACGTAAATATACCCCCCTATCAAGGAAGGAAAGATCTAGACTAGAAGACAGGTTTAGGAAATGGAGAGAGGAGAGAGAGACAGAGAGAGAGAGAGAGAGAATGAAGGTATGTATAGAATTTTGACCTGGCAAATTATAAGTAGTAGAATGGCCCTAGTGACTGAAAAACAAATTATCAGACAAAGAGGGATATACATACATATGTGTATAAAAATATATATATATATAAATATATACATATATAAAATATATAATATATATATAAATATATATATATTTTATAAATAAATCCCAAGGAGGTATATATATATATATATATATATATATATATATACACACACACGCACACACACACACTCAACCCAGCCATCAAGAATGACAATTTGCAAAAAAAAAAGAAGTTTTATTTATTCTTTCAACAAATGTTTGTTGAGCCTCCTATGTTCCAGGCCCTATTCTGGGTATTTAGAGGACACTAGTTAAGAAAAAATCTCTGCCCTCATGGAACTTACATCTAGGTTGCAGAAAACAGGTGCTAAATAAATTAAATAAGTAAAATATATGGTCTGTTAGGTAATCATTTGTGCTCAGCGGAAGAATGAAGTGGGGAAGGAGGATTGAACATGTTGGGAGGATTTGCGACATCAGATAGTGTGGCCCAGGGAGACCTCGCTGGGTAAAGATCTGACGGAAGTCAACAAATGAGCTGAGGTGCTTTGCTTCCTGTTTCACGGAAAAATGAAAGCACTCGGAGGAGCATTGCAGGCAGAGGGGACAGCAAGTGCAGAGGTGCTGAGACGGAGTATGCCTGATATGTTTAAAGAATAATGAAGCCAGTATAGCTGCAGTGGAGTAAATGAAGGAAAGGGCAGTAGCGGGGAGAACAGAGGAAAGGCGCTGGGAAGATGTTGAGAGCGGGGGGGGGGGGGGGGGGGTGCGACCTGGCATGTTTTAGTGAAGTACCTTTATTGCCATGTAGAGAACAGACTAAAAAAGGACAAGCACAGCTAAAGGAGGAAGTAAGGAGGTCACTGCACTAACCCAGGCAAGAGTTGATGGTGGTTCAGACTAGAATGGGAGCAGTAAAAGCAATGAGAAGTGATGGGATTCTGGACATATTGGAAGCTAGAATTAACAGGATTTGCTGATTATTGGGACATGGAGTATGAGAAGGGAAGTCAAGGAAACTTCAAGAGGTTTTGACTTGAACTAAGAGTTGCCTATTGCCGAGTAGGAAAGATGATGGGAGGAGCAATCTTGGTGGTGGTGGTGGTGTGGAAGGGAGGCTATTGAAGTTTAGTTTTAGATGTGTCACCTGTTAGGTGCCTATTAAGTATCCAATCCATGCGTGTATCATGTGTCATGGTGGCATGAGTGGATTTCAGGAGATGCAGGCTGGAAGTATAAATGCATTAGAGCCATGAGATTGGATCACTTTTCCAATAGAGTAAGCATAGGTAGAAAAGAGACAGTGTCCAAGGATTGAGCCTGGAAACTGCAATGCAGAACTGGGAGAAACATCAAGAGTAAACAAAGAGGAATGGCCAGAGAAGAAAGGATAAAACCAAACATGCAGAGAGTCTTGGAAGCCTAGTGGGAAAAAAAAAGTGTTTCAAAGAGGAGACAGTGATTGTGTCCAACACTAATGATTGATTGAGATGAGGACCAAGAAATGACCACTGGCTTAGCAAAGCAGAGGTCTATTGGACCTTGATGGGAGTTGTGTCTCCAGGGAGATGCAGGTGAAAGCCTGACTGGGGTAGAGTCAATAAAGAATGGGAGGAGAGAAATTGGAGAAGAGAATATAGGCACTCTTTCAAAGGGTTTTGTTCTAAAGGAAATGCGAAAAAATTAAAGAACTACAGGGGAATTGTAGTGAAGGGACCTTTTACAAAACATACGAGACAGTGACACATTGAAACATTGAAGAGAGTCATCAAATCAAGAGAAAAGAGGCAATTGCTGGAGCAATGTCTTTTAGTAGGTGAGTGTTCTGAGATCCAGTGACAAGTGGAGGAATTGGTCTTGACTAGGAGGAGCATGGCAAGCAGAGAAGGTTGAGTACATGGGCACAATTGCAGGTAGGAGAACAGATGTGGGGATAGAAGCTGAGTGACGTTCTCTTGAATACTGTCATTTTCTCAGTGAGCTAGCAAGAAAAGTCATCAGCCCAGAGTGAGAATGACAAAGGTGTTTAGAGGTTTGAAGAGTGGAGAGTGGTATGAAAGAGTTGTCTAGGGGAGTTGGAGAGTTATAGGACTAGGGGATATATAGTAAGTCTGCTAGAGATATTCATAACACCTCTGAGGTGGATATAGAAGCTCTTGGTTTCCTGAAGTCATATATGATTGGTCCTTTTCAAACTGGTATTCTCAGAATAAGATACTCCTTGGAACACCAACAGAGTGGAGAAAGGAGAAAGAACAGAAGTTCATGAAAGTCTTAAGATGCAGCTGACAGAACATAACTCTTCTTCTAGAACACCACAAATATTTCCCTGGGATTTCTTTCCATAAGTCCCTTCTTCCTTCCTCTCCCCCAGGATTCCCTTCTTTGTTTGTACTGAGATGTAGGTACAACAGTTACACATGGATTTCAAGGAGCAGAACCACATCCTGCTCTTTTGTATTGGTCAGTTTTTTCTGTTAGTTTCTGGTAACAAATAATTCTCAGACAAGCCGGTCCTCAGAGGCTTCAACAATCAGGATTATTTTCTTTCTTGTTACATGTTGGCTGTAGGTCAGCTGCAGTTCTGTTCCACACATCTTCATTCTGGAATTAAAGCTGAAGGAGGAGTCCATATTTAGGTCATGCTATTTTCTGGGCAGAGGGAAAAGAGCAACGGTGGGATTAACCTGATGGCTCCCAAAGCTTCTGTATCGGAGTGGTAATTGTCACTTTTGCTCTCATTTCATTGGTCAAAGTTGGTCATATGGCTAAGCCTGATGTTAATGGGATGGAGAAGTATAAATTGCTTTTAGGGTGGAACAAATAATTTTAGAACAACCATATAATTAGCCACAACCTGTTCCATATGTGGCAAGAGAAGTGTTTCTCAGGCAACACAATGGGTCAGATTGCTTCTTCTCAAACAGAATTGACATTTAGCTCTCAGGAGTAACCTCCAGGTGATTAGACACTTGTTATAAATTTCTGGGTGCTATTGTATGTGTGGCACTGTGAGTTAGATTATTTAGCTTTAGAATGTAGGAAGTATCTTACCTTCAGAGAGGCAGGTTAGATATTTCATCATATATATTCTAGGTATTATAATATTAAAATCAACCATGTCAAGGTTTATAAAATATATTTTATAAGCTGGGAAAGGGAGTTCCACCCAGAGCTGTCTTTTGAAACCTTCTCGTGTTCCATTACCAGTTATATAATAATATAAATATAATATAGGAAAGAGCTCTACCTGCAACTCAGGAAAATAAAAATCCAGGTAGAGAATTCCATTCCTTGTCTAGAAGGAAGAATTTTATAGCTTGATAAAGAGCTGGGATATTTCTTCAAGACACTGTGTAACCAAAGTCTATGACTCAAGACTTCCCATGCCAGCTATGGTGTTCTGAACAAGTTGTTCAGAGTGATTGCCTAGCCATGGCCTCATAAAGATGGGAAACTTGAGACCAGCCATGAAGGCATCAGGTTGGCATGGATGCCTGGTGGGTTGGTTTAAACATTTCCATGTTTGGCTATTAACACGGAAGGAACCAGGGTCTGCTGCTGTTTGTTCTTTGGTTTCATTTTAGCAAGGCTTTTCCGCTTTGTTTATGAATATGTGATTCTGACAGCTGACAAAGGACATTCCAAGAACTTAGCCAGAGCCCAAATTGTGCACTGCTGTGGGAATTTCTCCTCACAGGTTTGTCCACTGACCCCGCTCTGGAGAAAACACTCAGGTAATGCATTCCCAATGGTGGCTTAGCTCCCATCAACTCACTGCTGGTGCCCTCATTAGGGTGTTTTTCTTTCTTTAGGTTTTTATTTTGTATGGTTTTTTTTTTTTTTCCTAGTCCATCTCAACCTCCCACTACGGTGATTTTAGTGTCCATGAAGGGGACCGGGTAGCCATCCCTGGAGACCACCTTAGGTTTATTTTTAGTGTAGGCAGTTTGGAAAAATTACTTTCCCTTGCTGACTGCACGAGCACTGTCTTAACTCGGACTTACAATTCCGGACTTCTCACATCAGACTGAGACTGAGTGGGTAACCCAGGCCTTCATCTCAAAGACGGAGCAATCTCATTACAACGAGGATAAAAGATTTGCCAAGAGTTACCCAGACATCCAAGAGTGTTTTTATTTGGTCTGTTGGTTTCAGCTCTGTAAGATGTTTAATTGTGTAAAATTGTAAGTTCGTATGACTAAATTGGACAGATTGCAGGTAAAAACCCCCACTCCCTAAATCCCAATTGATCCCTTGAGCCAGCCATACTCCTTAAAAGTGTTATTATTACTATCAAGCTACATCCTCAAAAATTATTTCCCTTGGGAACACACACCTAACCCAGACAAAAAGATTACTGTTTTTTTTTTTTCCTTTTACTCACTCAATACCCTTTGTCCCAGCTTTCTTGTTTGTTTCTTTCTTCCCACCTTATGTCTCCTTGAAAATGGTACAGAAATGCTATGATCTCCATAGCCCCGCTGCTTCCTATCAGATTGAACCACATAAAATTGCCCATATTCAGCTATTTTTGACCCCCAAGTGTGGCAATGTTATATGGTTTGGGGCCTAACTCAATTAGAGCAGAAATTGTAAAACTTTGCACCCAGGCAAATGCAGATTATTGACCAAGTTAATGGCAACTCATTGATAATATGTAGTAGAGTTGAATATATATCCAAGCTTCAATATGATCCTCTGTAAAATGAAGACTAATTAGCATGTTAAGTGAGAATTTTAATTTGGAAGAGAGTTGCAACTTCTAACAGAAAAAAAAAAAAAAGCACGTAACTGAGATGCACACATACACGTTAATGTGCCAAGACTCGATGAACAATGGCTGTGACCACCACTCAGCACGTGCCACTTGTTCAGGTCTTTGGAAACTGGCCCTTCACTCTCTCTCTCTCTCTCTCTTTCTCTCTCTCTCTCTCTCTCTCTCTCTTTCTCCCACCCTCCCTCCCTGGCCTTTCATGGTCAGACCTCTGAAAAGAGCAGTCTATAGTCACTTTATCCACATTCTTGCTCTTATTCACTGTGTAACAAACTGTAATCTGGTTTCTGTCACCAATACTCCACTAAAACTATTTTTGCTGAGGTCACTAATGACTTTTGATTGACAAATTGAAGAATCGAAGGAAAGCTTTTCTGTCTTTACCTTATTTAACTTCTCTGGACAAGATGGGCCAAGATTTGCTTCTTAGAATTTCATCTCTTTCCCTGACTTTCATGGTCTTTCTCTTCATTCACTGTGTGTCCTGTTGCCTAATTTATTGTCAGCACTGGGAAGCACTTATCTTTGTTGAATAAATGGAAGCATGAATTAATGAAATTACAGCACTTTGTTAATTATTAGTCATTGCCAATAATCTATTTTTTTTAATTTTTTAATGTTTATTTATTCCTGAGACAGAGAGAGACAGAGTATTATTTGTTCCTGAGACAGAGAGAGACAGAGCATGAGTGGGGAGGGGCAGAGAGAGACACAGAATCCGAAGCAGGCTCCAGGCTCCGAGCTGTCAGCACAGAGCCCAAAGTGGGGCTTGAACTCAGAAACCGTGAGATCATGACCTGAGCCGAAGTCGGTCGCTCAACCGACTGAGCCACCCAGGCGCCCCGCCAATAATCAATTTAATCTCCATTTTCAGCGACTTTTCTACCCACCAGCCACCATACACATTTTTAGCAATGAATAACCTTCACGGTGTCACATTCTTCATGTATCCATCACAGAAATCTTACTAGATAAGTTGGGGGCAACGCAGGTAAGACTGAGGAAGCTGCTGTTTCCTCCTTACATGGCCCCTTCTAATTCTGAGCATTTTCAACATGCTGGGTCATCAGTCATGTTTTTTAGCAACTCCTAACTGTTGGGAAGAAAGATTCATGTTCTTTCTCTTTCCTTTCCAGGATGTATCAGTTAGAGATCGAATAAACTGCATTCACAAATAGCCACTTGTTGCTTCCTTAGAAATTTGATCTGACAAAAAGATAGGGAAAAAGCCCAATACTAGACTCCAGGAGAACAAAAGGAATGCGCCAACAGAAAATGTGACACATGCACACACTTTATGCATGTTTAATTTCTGTTGTTTTGGTTGGAAAACAGCTGCAGGTGTCCTCTAATTATAACCCCATTTTCACAAATATCAACTGTCATATTTAATCTGTTATATTCACCATATAGCCTACTGTTACAGCACATTTCTTTCATTACAAATTTAGTAGCAGAGTTTCGAATGCGCAAGCTAACATTCAGGCTAGTCAATTAATGCATTATTTACAAGTTAAATGTTATTAAAAACAGGTTCTTAATTTGCTAATGATTTAGTAGACCCAAGGCAATATTCCAAATTTTTTTTTTTTTTTTTTATTGAAAATAGAAGAACATTTAGAACAGTTGGGGTGGGGAGGGATGGCAGGGATATTTTGGCCTTTCCTACCATTTTCTCGGTCTCTTTTCTGCTTCTTTTTTTATTGTGTGTGGTTTTTGATGCCTATACTAATCAGTTGCGGCACGAGTGAGAAGAAAGACATATAAAAAATAAAAACAGCATAAATACTATTGTGAGTGGTGTTTTTTAAAGCCAGCAGGCGGTTTGGAATGACTCAATACACATGTTCGCCATATACTTCGGCATATTTTGATTTACAGTGCTATTCCAGCAGCCCAGCGGGTTAGGAAGGTTAGAAGTCAAGGAAATTAAAGGTTATTAGCATTCCACTGTTGTTAGGCTGCACCAACGGAATATATGTCTTTTCAAATACCCTTTGAAAAATTAAGAGTTTCTAAGGTACAAAGGCTTCAGAATCATCCCCACAATCTGGATTTTGTTCTTTGTTTTAGTTTGTTCCGTCTTTCTCATTTGACTTAGATCGCACTCCAAATCCATATCTTTCGTGTTCCATAATTCTATGACATGCTACTTATTTATGAAAGATAACATGGGGTGGGCTCTTGGGTAACAGGATTCTGGACACATGGAGCCAGGGACTCTGTCTTCACGAGTTTCTCTCCTGCCATCTTCCTGGACTACCACCGCCCCTTTTCTTCTCCCCACTTCTCCCCTGTCCTCTTCTACCTTTTTTTTTAATGTTTATTTATTTTTATTTTTTTATTATGAAACTTATTGTCAAATTGGTTTCCATACAACACCCAGTGCTCATCCCAACAGGTGCCCTCCTCAATACCCATCACCCACCCACCCCTCCCTTCCACCCCCCATAAACCCTCAGTTTGTTCTCAGTTTTTAGGAGTCTCTTATGTTTTGTCTCCCTCCCTCTCTAACCATTTTCTTTTTCCTTCCCCTCCCCCATGGTCTTCTGTTAAGTTTCTCAGGATCCACATAGGAGTGAAAACACATGGAATCTCTCTTTCTCTGTATGACTTATTTCACTTACCATAACACTCTCCAGTTCCATCCATGTTGCTACAAAAGGCCATATTTCATTCTTTCTCGTTGCCATGTAGTGTTCCATTGTGTATATAAACCACAATTTCTTTATCCATTTGTCAGTTGATGGACATTTAGGCTCTTTCCATAATTTAGCTATTGTTGAGAGTGCTGCTATAAATGCTTATTTATTTTTGAGAGAGAAAAAGAGAGCACAAGCAGGAGAGGGGAAGAGAGAGAGAGAGAATCCCAAGTAGGCTCTGTGCTGTCAGCACAGAGCCTGATGCAGGGCTTGAACTCAGGAACCATGAGATCATGACCTGAGCTGAAGTCAGACACTAAATGGACTGAGCCACCCTGCACCCTTCTTTTCTACCTTTTTAAACATTTAACCAAATTCACCTTCTTCCTGGAATCTTATTAAAATAACATCTAGCTCACAACACTCTTTTCCCTCCCTGATTCCTTTTTCATGTCTCTGTCACATACTCACCCACTCAAATGTACGCTACCCTGCATTTTTCCTCTAGTTGTTTCTCTACTGGACAAACTATAGAGTCAGAAAGACCTGTCATCAATCAGTGGTGTGACCCAGGGCAAATTATCTCTTTTCTCTCCATCTCCCTTTTCTCTTAAATGGAGATAAAAACTCTTATTTAATTGTTGTGAGAATTGGTGAGATCATGTATGGGAACTCAAACTGGGAAGAACCCAGTTAAACTGTAGAAGCCAGTATGTGGTGGCTCTTGTTGCCGTAATGAAATAAGATAATTTATATAAATCTCCTAGCACAGTGCCTAGCTCATGTTTGGCACTCAGTGAAATTTCATTCCCTTTGGTACAATAAATAGGTCATAATAAGCATTTCTTGTTTTCATTTTCACTCAGAGTAAAGTTTTCTCAAGGGCAAGACTACACTTTGTTTTTTTCATGTTCCTAAGTCTGTGCGGATTAATATTCTACCCTCCATCTTTTGGAAGGTGCAGTAAGTGCCTGAGGGACCCTAGGTGGAGTTGAGTGCCCACCTCCCACATCAGCCCCCCAGGCAAGGCTCTTCCCTGTTCCTTGCCTCACTCTCCCTATTCCCTCTACTCCTGGGATTATCTTCCAAGTAAACTACCAACACCAAAGCTCTTGTCTCAGGCTCTGATTTTGGGAGAACCCAAACAAAGTAAGGAAAAGATTCAAATGACAGGGAAAGACAATGAACTGAGCAGAGTGCAAAACAGCAGAATTTTGCAGAGTTGTCTGAGGCAGCAAAGACAGGAGAATGTCAACAGAATACAGTCGAGAATGGAATTCACTCAGTCATTTATTAAAAAAAAAAAGTGTATTGAGCACTTAGTATGTACCACAACAGATAGGGTCTTTTTGTCCCTATGGCACCTACAATCTATTGGAGGAACATGCAATCAACAAGCAAATCAACATGCAAAATCATGTCAAGGAGTAATAACATCTCTGAGGACAAAAAAGTCAGGGTAAGAGTTAGACTGTGTGCAGGAGAGGCTGCTACTTTAGATAGTGTGATTTATTTAAAAAGAATCAAATCCTGCCTGGCAAGGTGATATTTGAACAGAGACCTAGCTAGAGTGACAGTGACCCACTTTTTGTCCACTGCCTACTGTCTTCTGGAGTGAAAACAGTAAACAAATGCTTTCTAGCCTGTGGATGGGGTAATAAGACAGGATCAAAATCGGCTGGTTAGAAAAAATGGGTCACGGAGACTTCTAGAGTACAATCTTCCAAGCAGAGTACTGAGCTGCTCCAAAAAGGCCCTAAAGACCTGACCTTGGCCTGCAGGTCTTGTGAAAGCCTTTCCTGCAGGAATTACCCAGGGGCCCCTGCAGCCTTTTATCTTCTCTCCCAACTCTTATTCCTTGTGTCCTTCTTTTCAATATCTCAAATAAAAAGAATGCCCTTATTAATATGCAATTTTGGGGTACATACAGAGCATACCTTGTCTCATTTAATTCTTATACAACTTTGTCCATCAGTTGCTTTTTTTTTTTTTAATAAAAGCTTTTATTAATTTAGAGAGGGACAGAGAAAGAGGGAGAGAGAGAGAATCCTAAGCAGATTCTGTGTTGACAGCCCAGAGCCCAACTAGGGGCTCAATCTCACAAACTCAATCTCTCAATCTCACAAATCTCTCAAATCTCTCAATCTCACAATCTCACAAACTCAATGACCTGAGCTGGGATCAAGAGTTGGATGCTTACTCGACTGAACCACCCACATACCCTGTCTATTAAGTGCTTTTATCCTTATTTTATAGATAAGGAAACTGGGACCTGGGAATTTTGCTCAGAACTACTGAGTATGTCCAAGCCTGAACTCAAACTCAGTCTTTTGGCTCCAACCCAGTATTTGTTTCAATGCTGAGTCTGTGAGCACCTTAACCAATTTTCACCCCTTCCCTGCCACCTCCCCCTCCCCCCCCCCCCCCCCCCCCCCCCCCCCCCCGTACCGTGGCAGCTGATGTGCATGGGCTGATGATTTTCTCCTATAGGATCCCATCATCCTGACTTTCTATCAGATCTCAGTAAACCCAGAGGTTTATTTTTTTTTAAAGATTTTATTTTTAAGTAATCTCTACACCCAGCGTGGGGCTTGAACTCACAACCCAAGATCAAGAGTCATATGTTCCACTGACCGAACCAGCCAGGCAGCACCAGACCTAGAGGTTTAGAACTGGAAAGTCTCAGGATAACCTTTTCAAGATATTCAGTCTTCAGTATTCCAACTTAGCCCAGGTGCTTACTCTTGATTGGGTTTTCTCACTGCCGTATTAAAATATCAAAGATTTTCTTATGAGTAATAATTATTTTTAAGTATGTGCTAAGGTAGCTGATCCTTAATTCTCCTCCTTTTAAGGAAACATGATGTGAAACTTGACACAATTGCTTCTGGATCTGTTCCACTTTGCCTAGTGGGCACTTCCCCCTCACCCCCCACCCCCCAGGACATATTCCACCTGATTTTAAATCTGAAAGACTCAGTCCCTCAGTAATGGCTCCTCTAACATCAATGGGAACTCAGAGGTGATTTCCTCTGCGGGGGGAACTCTGCTACTTGGCTTATGGTGTCATGCTGAGTGGGACTCTTCCTTTGGGTTGCAGCTGGAAACCGTACATTTTAAAAAGTTTAAAATCCAGTGTTCTATGTCAGCGTCTCAGAGAATATACGGGAAGCTACTGCACTTTTAAGGAGATTGCTCTTAAAATGTTGGAAATTCAAGATGATGAATGTCCATTTAAGGCCATTTCTTCTGGCATGTAGGTTGACAATGCTGAACATTTTAAACATTTGTTTTCTGTTTTTGTGTGTGTTTGTGTGTATGTTTGTGTGCGTGTGCGTGCACGCACAAGCAGGCTAATAGTTTCCCATCATTACAATAACTGTGGGAGGTATTTTTCCAGTTCCCGCTTTATGCTTCAGTAGCACTTTCTACTTCCCCTTCTAAACACTTGGCTCATTTGTAATGATGTAACAACTCAGTTGTAACTATTTGTTTAATATGTAGGGATTAAAAAGGCAAGTTCTTGAACCAGATAGACCTTGTTGTGAATCCTGGTTCTGAGAGCTGTACATCCTGGGCCCCTGGGAAGATGTCTTAATGCCTCCTTGCCTCAGTTTTGTCATCTGTAAAATGTGAACAATAACAGTATTGGCTTCATATGATTGTTCTGAGTTTTAAAAATGATAATGTGAGCAGGGCTCAGTACGGCGCCTGGGATACTGCAAGCATGCCGTGACTGTCCGCAGTTGTTGTTACCGCTGCTATTGTTCCAGAATAAATAGATGGCCATCTGTCATCTTTTGCCAGGGACAGTCCTGATTTGCCAGTTGTCTTGCCATAATTATTAATAGTGTCCCTCTGTGCTCTCAAAAGTGCCCCTGTTTGGAAAAACTATAGAAATGGTGGGGCTGATTAGTGGTTGCCTAGGTGAGGGAAGTAAAATTGGGAAAATCTGAATAAGATTAGTGGATAGTATCGGTGTCCATAGCTTGGTTGTGGTATTAGACTATTGTTTTACAAGCTGTTACTGTTGAGGAAAATTAGGTAGGGAGGACACAGTCTCTCTCTGTATTATATGTCACAATCCCATGTAAATCTCAAGGATTTCAAAATTAAACGCCTAGTTAAAAGAAGAAGAAAAAAGTTCAGTTTGGAAGATAAATAATAGGATAGCCATCCTGAAACAATATTCATTATCCCACCAAGATATGACCACTTTTTATAAAAAGACCTGCCATGGTTCCCTCTATTTTCTTTACTCAGTTTTATTTTTATTCATGGTACTTACCTCCACTTGCATACTGTATTTGTTTGTTTCTTCTTTCAACAACTATGTTTTGAAGGCCTACTATAACGCCTACTAGGTGCCAGCCTTGTATCAATGAACAAACTCCTTGTGAAACTTACATTCTACTGGAGGAAATAATTAATAAACCAAAAACGTAATTGATAAGTTATTTATTTAGTATGTTGGAAAGTAATAAGTGTGCTGGAGAAAAAATATAGAGTAGACATCTCAGTCAGAGTTCTTCAGAAAAACTGAACCAATGGGATCTATATCAACATTTACTTTAAGGAATTGGCTCACACGATTATGGAGGCCAAGCAGCCCCAACGTGTGCAGTTAATGGCATAGTTCCAGTCCCAGTCCAAAGGCTGGAGAAGCAGAAGAGATGACAGCATAAGTTCTAGTCTGAAAGCTGACAGACTAAAGACCCACGAAGAGGCAACGTTTCAGCTCAAGTCTGAAGGCAGGCAAAAGCCGATGTCCCATTGCCAAGGTGATCAGGCAAGATGAGTTCCCTCTTAGTGTTGGGAGAGTCAGGCCTTCAACTGATTGGATGAGGCTCACCTCCACTGGGGACAGCAATCTTTTTAGTCTACGGACTCAAATGTTAATCTCAGCTAAAAAATACCCTCACACCCAGGATGATGTTTGTACAAACATATGGCCACCTCATGGCCCAATTACAATGACACATAAAACCAACCAGCACAGCAGGATAAACGGGAATGGATACTGGGCCATGGTTGAAATTTTGAACAGGGCATTCATGTAGCCTTTTTGAGAAATGGATATTTGAGCAACAACTTAAAGAAGGTGAGCCATTGCTCAAATTTCCTGATTAGAATGAAAGCTTTATGAAGCCAGAGATTTAATTTTTTTATGTTATATTCCCAGTACCTGGTACTTATTAGGGTTCTCAAAAGTATTTGTTGGGTCCATGAGTGAATGACTGGGGATGGGGATTGTGTAGTTATACCTCTTGCCCTTAGTGCCACGTTTAACACATCCTTAGCAATCAATAAGTATTGTCTTTTTATTTCTATGATTGTTTCTAATAGATAATAAATGTCACTGTGGACACAGGCTTACTTGTTTTGTTTGATATTATGTCTCAGCACTTCAGCACTTAGAACTGTGTTTGCAACACACATAATAAATAATCAGTAATGATCATTACTGACTATGGGCTCAGATATGGAGACTGAGGTTTGTGAAGTGCTTGACCATGGATGGTCTCGTGGCCAAGAAGCAGCGGGGTCAGGGCCTTCAAGCTGACTTTCCAAGTCTCAAACTGTAGTATTTTTTTTATACCAAATTTCTTTTATTTACTTAGTTAATGTTTATTTGTTTTTGAGAGAGACATGAGCAGAGAAAGGGCAGAGAGAGGGGGACACAGAATCCGAAGCAGGCTCCAGACTCCGAGCTGTCAGTACAGAGCGCGATGCGGGGCTCGAACTCACTGACCGCGAGATCATGACCCGAGCCGAAGTTGGACGCTTAACCGACTGAGCCACCCAGGCACTCTCCAAACGGCTTTTATTTATTTTTTTTTTTTAATTTTTTTTTTCAACGTTTTTTATTTATTTTTGGGACAGAGAGAGACAGAGCATGAACGGGGGAGGGGCAGAGAGAGAGAGGGAGACACAGAATCGGAAACAGGCTCCAGGCTCCGAGCCATCAGCCCAGAGCCTGACGCGGGGCTCGAACTCACGGACCGTGAGATCGTGACCTGGCTGAAGTCGGACGCTTAACCGACTGCGCCACCCAGGCGCCCCTCCAAACGGCTTTTAAAATCGCCCTGCGTCTCTCATTTGGCCATGGTCTTTCTGTCACCCACCCTGCTCTCCCCTTATTTGCTCACACCAGGCTGTGTTGCCATGTGTCCCCGAGTGACAGGCAGGCAGGTTACGTTCAGCTGTCAGCGCACACACCTCTCAGAGGACAGCCACCTCCTGCAGACACCGCGGCGTCCAGGGGGTACCCCCTCGCGCTAACACAAGTGAGAGGTAATGTAACCTTTTGGCGACCATTGACTTTGTCAGACAATAGCGCGTGCGGTTCAGTTTGAAAGACTCCACCGGGAAGTTGCAGACTTTTAAAACTAATTTGGTGTTTATTCAACTTTGCAATCACTTCTATGTACTATCTGTGTTTCACACACCGTGAAACGGCGCTACACTGTGCAATTGAATTAGCTGTACAGTGACTCAAAGGCATTAAACAATGACTTTGATATTTTAAGTACTGACTAGGAGGGATTTTTAATTCCTTCCTCATAATGAAAGCAACAAAAAAACCCAGTTCCACAACCCTGGAACACTTATTCTCTTTTCTATTCTGGGTGGACCCCACTGAGACAGAAAAAAATCTCCGAGCATTTAGTTTGCTTAATGGCAGAAGAAAAATTAAACAAGCATAGACGTGCAACCTTAATGACACCCAGCAACACTAGAATAACAGTTCCCAGCTTCTAAAACCTGTTATTTAATATAATGGGTAAATCTTGTGGGAGCTTTTCAGGTGCTGCTGAGTCTGAAAAAACAGCTACTTTGTGAGAAGGGGCGGGGGCAGAGGCAGGGCGCGGGCCCTGCTCTGCTCAGTTGCTCAGGAGGGTTTTCGGTGCACGATCCAGGGCAGGCAGGCGCTGGCTGGACCGTCCCTGGAGGCCGTGGCCCTTCCGGAGACAGCTCCGGGGCTATGTGGGGTACGAGTGTCGTCAGTTCTGCCAGTGACAAGGAGGAATTTTCAATACAGAGCCTTTCAGGAGACGGCATTGACAGCAAGGAAGAAGCTGGGGGGGGGTGGGGGGAGAAAAACCTCAAAACAAAAACCGCAGCAAGTGAATTAGTGCCGTGAAACTACAAGCATTAGCTGGTAATAGTTCAGGGCAAAGCACCTAAGTGATGATTCACATCTGACAATAAATATATGAATAGCTGTTGAAAGCTTGTTTGATTTTCACAAAGAGGTTTGAACAAACATTCGTTTGTTCATTAGTCTTAAGCAACACTTTTATGGCAGGGGATGCATTAAACCTAACGTATGTCTGCTACCAAGATATTCGGTGGTTTTAAAGATGAAGACGCAAAGCCATGCATATCATTTATGGGGAGCAGCCCTGAACTACCTGTAATGGAGTGAGATACAGTTATTATGTATTAATGCTGTGAATCTTCATCCACCGAGAGCAAACCAACAGGCGAGAAGAGCTGCCGCGTCTTGGGAGATAAAGACTTAGAGGGCCCCATCCTGCAGTCGGTACGGGGTTTGCATAAACTCATTTCGTTGTTGTTGTTCTTGTTGCATAATTTTTAAAAACGCAAGTGGTTTAAATCTGTTCCCTGAGGTAATTTATGCTAAACTAGCATTCCAGCACCATAAATTCCCCGCTTATGGCAATCTCTGCTTGGGTGTCAGGTCGGGCTAGGTTACCGAGCAAATGGCCGCTTCAAAATTTTTAGGGTAATTGCCTCTATAACTCGTTTAGCATACGCCCTGTCAGGAAATCTCTCTTTGCCATCGAAGCTCCTGTTCCCCTTTTCCCTCCTCCTCCTTTTCCACACTGTTGTGCTGAAGGCCACTTCTCGGTGCCCAATGACATTGGGCCTTTCATCTGTAGCACCTGGATTTTGTCACTGTTATAGCCGCTGCTCCTGACAACATGATGTCATACCCAATGAGGCCCAGAGGGCAGTGGTTGGGCTGAGCCCCTCTGCCCCACCCATCTCTATCTTTGCCTAAGAAACCATCAGTTGAGGGAAGAGAAGTTGGTTGGAATAAAAGGAAGAGCAAATGACCATAAGCCCAAATTCTTCCAGTTTTTTTCTTTTCTTTTCTTTTCTTTTCTTTTCTTTTCTTTTCTTTTCTTTTCTTTTCTCTTCTCTTCTCTTCTCTTCTTTTCTTTTCTTTTCTTTTTTCTTTTCTCTTTTTCCCTTTCTTTCTTTCTCTCTCTCTTTTCAAAGGCTGGGTTGGTTATTGATGTCTGTCAGAATGGTGTGAGCAATTTCAGCAGCGTACTTTGATCTCTTTCTCTCATCTCATGGGTGTGGACATGAAGCCTTGGCAGGAAGGATGTCATTGGGGTTGTATATTGGACAAAATGACCTGGAGCTTCTACTGATAGATTGCTCCGTATGGGGATTTCTCACCAAACTGCCTAATAAAATATGTTAAATACCCAACTTTTAAATCCAATTCATTAATTATCTTGCTTAAAATATACTTCAAATATATCACATTTGACATTGTATGTCACTGATAGTAGAGGGAAATGATAACACTTAAAAATCAATAAATGTTTTAAATTTATTTTACTTATTATGGTTGTCATAATATTTTGACATGGAGGGCTGATATGTCAACAACGCTGTTATCAGGATGTAAGGCAATGGCACTGAACTGTCTCACCTTCCATGTTGCTGTTTCAGGGTAAAGTGGGCCCAGGGGAAAAATGCAGCTAAAATCTCCAAGGAAGCATTTGCTTATGGAGTCAATACAGGTCATCATTGAATAAAGCAGGCTGAGTGCAAAACAAAAGCTGCGGGAAGAAAGTCCTCTCTCTAATCTGCCACCTTTTTCCCAGTGATTAAAAAATAAGAGGAGTTAGGGGCGCCTGGGTGGCTCAGTAGGTTGAGCATCTGACTTCGGCTCAGGTCATGATCTCACGGTTCGTGGGTTTGAGCCCTGTGTCAGGCTCTGTGCTGACAGCTTGGAGCCTGGAGCCCTCTTCGGATTCTGTGTCTGCCTCTCTCTCTGCCCCTTCCCTGCTCACACTCTGTCTCTCTCTCTCTCAAAAATAAATAAACATCAAAAAAAATTTTTGTTTTTAAATAATCGATGTTAAAATGTATGTAGTGCTTTCTATGTGCCAAACCGTGTCTGAAGTGTTTCATGTACTTTATCTCATTTTGACCTATGAAGTGAGGTACTTGTATTCCTGATTCATAGATAAGAAAACTGAAGGTTGCAAAGCGTACCGAACATCCACAAGGTCACAAAGCTAGTAAGTGGTGAAGCCCAGGTTTTAATGGACCAGTGCTTGGCTCTACCGAGACACCAAAGCCATCAGTGTTCTTCATAGTTTGGAATTCAAATTGATCCTGGTCTCTGGCTCATCCTGACATCCTACAAGAATATTGCTTCATTTCCAAGCCCTTACCGTCTCCAACCATTGGATATTGATATGGTAGAAACTGAATGCGGACAGTGGGTTGAAGTTTACAAAATGCTTTCATACTCCTAGAGAGGAGAGGCTTGGAGGCAACCAGCACTCTTCTCTTTGCCTCCAAGATTTAGAGATTAAAGAAAGATTCAAAGGAAACTGCAAGAAAGGAGCACTTGAGAATTATGCTTTTTCTACCAGTTAGGACACAGGCGAAAACAGATTTTTTGAAAGGCTAAATGTAGGTTTGACCCTGCTTGAACTAACTCCAAAGCAATGAGTAATAGATGTGACTTGGACAGCAAATGTGACTGTGACTTCACAGCAGCAGTATTTTCTATGCCCAGCTAATTAAAGTTCAGCAAAGGGCTCCTGGTGGACAAGGTCAATGTCTTCTGTACCTCAGTCTCTGTATTGTGCAGAGTGGGTGCCTGCACTGTTTTTGTTGAATGTGGTTGTTCACCCACAGCTAGAGATCAGCAGCTTGTTCTTATCTTAAGTCATCTCTTTTCAACTATTGATTTGTTTATAAAGTGTTTTTGTTTTTACTGGGAGTTTCATACCAACACCTTAGCAATTAGCCATGGCAGCTGAAAGGTAGTCATTTGTTTAACTAATATTTATTTACTGTTATGGACAAGGCTTTGTATTAGGCACTGGGGATATGGCAGCGCGGAACAAGGCAGACAGATGTGGGAGATAGATGTTGATCAACTAATCAAACAACTGTTTAATTATCATGGTGCTAAGTCTTATGGAGGAGAAGTATAAAATGTCATGGGTGCCCATAATAGGAGACCTTGACCTAGACTAAGGGATCTAGGAAGGCTTTCTTGGAGAAATGATGTTTAGGCTGAAGTATTAAGGATGAATGAGAACGAGGGCAAGCAGAGTAGGGAAATGATAGAAGGCAGGGTGTCAAACAAATAATCCAGGGACAGAGAATGCATTGGTGAGACCAATTTGCTCAGAAGAAGTTCAGCAGTATTCTGACATAAGAACCAGATCAGTTTGGCTGGAATAGGGTGGTGGGGTGGAGAGCAATGCAGCAGAATAAGTGTCCTCCCTTTTTTTTTAAACCAGTTAAAACTTTTAGTTGCAATAATAAGGGGAATTTATTAGCTCAGTAAACCGAAAACTCCAGGGGTAGGATGGGTCATAACATCATCAGAGCTGTCTATTCCTCTCTGGTTTTCTTGGCCCTAATCTCCCCCACGTGTTGACGTGTAACTCCTAAGGTAGTGAAGTAGCTGCAACAGCCCCAGCCCTCACACCTGCCTTCTACATCATCCAGAAGAGAGAGAAATTTGTTAGAGGATTCCTCATAAGAGGCCCAAAGATTCACCCTCATTGGAGCGGTAGATATCACATGCCCAACCCTGAACCATATCAATGTTGAGGAGGCAGGAATGGTCTGCTTGGTTTGGCCTGGAACAGGTGGTCTGTCTCTGGGGTCAGGGGATGAGTCAGCTTTCCTGGAAATACTGAGATTATAAAACAGAAATCAGGGTATCTGGGAAGCACAGAATGGACAATGGGGGAGGCCACAGTGTCTGCTACAAGTCTGAAGAGGTCAAGATAAGTCTGTGCTGTGGGGTTTGGGGTTTATTAAAACGATAAGGAGTCATTAAAGGACTTTCCGCAAGTCAGTGAGGTCACTAGGTCACAATGAGATGTTTGAAAACACCATTTTGAGCTCCATCTTGATGTTCCTATGTCTATAGTTCCTAAGAGGACAATCATTGACAGGTAAGTAAATCATTAGGTTAGAACCCAAACTGCAAATAATTCTTTTTTTTTAGTGTTCCTAATCATCACAGTTAATTCTTATTAGCCTTTCTAATGTTGATAATAGCTAATGATAGTGATGCGCCAGCCACTTTGAATGGAGCTTTACAGGCATCATTTTATACAATCTTCACGATCCTCCTAGGAAGTAAGTCCCACTATTACCCCATAGTAGGTAATATGGGAAAGGCGAGGATGCGGAAGCTGAGGTATGGAGAGGTTAAGTAACTTGCCCAAGATTTCATAGCTAGTCAAATAGCAAGACCAAGAGCTCTCTGAATTGAAATATTGTGTTATTTTTACTAAACTCTGAAATATCATGGGGGCAGTGGAAACCATGTCTTTATTTATCTGGCAAACAATTATTGAATGAAGCCTTGTGCCAGGACTCAGGAGTCTCAACTGGCTAGCCATCTGCCAGAATTTTTAAAAAATGTGATAAAATACATACGATGTAAAATTTTGCCACTTAAACCATGTTTATGCCATGTAATTCAGTGGCATTAATTACATTCAGAATGTTATGTAACCACCTCCCCTCCCACCCTCTGGTAACGTCTTATCTGCTCTCTGTGTCTATGAATTGCCTATTCTACTATTTTATGCAAGTGAATTCACACAATATTTGTTCTTTTGTGTCTTACTGTATTTTATGGTTATTTCACTTTGCATGGTGTTTTTGAGGCTCATCCGTGTTGTAGCATGTGTTAGAACTTCATTCCTTTTCCTAGATGAATAATCTGCCAGCGAATTGACAAAACTCTTTTTGTTAGTACAGTAATTGCAAAATATTTGAAGTTGAAAAGGATAATATTAAATTAGCTTTCTCTAATTTCCACTGTCTTCATGATATTCTGCTGTCTTAGATTCAGCAGCCTTCCATTTATTGGTGTTCCCTGCCTGGCTCCAAAGGCATTTGTGGTTGCAACTACTGCCCTTGGAGTCCAGGGTGACAGAGCCCTTGGGGATTGTTTAGGCTGGTTCCGCTCCTCAAGAAGGCAGAAACTGGTCTTTGTGCTCCTTTCTGCCATCACTTAGCACTGTGCCTTATATACTAGGTGCTTAAGAAACATTTGTGAATTCAAGTTTCAATTCAACGTAGCAAATCTTTATCAAACGTTTGTTGTGTTCTAGGAACCACGCAAAGGGATAAGGGTACAATGAAGAACAAAAGAAATGTGTTCTCTCAAAGACTATGCTACAGGTAGACAAAAAAGATGATAAGAGCTGATGATCTTTTTTTTTTTAAATGTTTTTAATGTTTATTTATTTATTTATTTATTTTAACGTTTATTTATTTTTGAGACAGAGAGAGACAGAGCATGAATGGGGGAGGGTCAGAGAGAGAGGGAGACACAGAATCCGAAACAGGCTCCAGGCTCTGAGCGGTCAGCACAGAGCCCGACGCGGGGCTCGAACTCACGGACCGCGAGATCATGACCTGAGCTGAAGTCGGAGGCTTAACCGACTGAGCCACCCAGGCGCCCCAATGTTTATTTATTTTTGAGAGAGAGAGAGAGAGAGAGAAAGAGAGAGGGTGAGAGAGAGAGAGAGAGTGGGAGAGGGACAGAAAGAGGGGGAGACACAGAATCCGAAGCAGGCTCCAGGCTCTGAGCTATCAGCACAGAGCCCCATGTGGGGCTCAAACTCACTAATGGTGAGATCATAACCTGAGCCAAAGTCGGACGCTTAACTGACTGAGCCTCCCAGGCATCCCAGAGCTGATGATCTTAAAAATAGCAATGTCTTCTATTTTTATACTTTTTTGTTTCCAAAGAATGTTCCTATAGATTAGCTCATTTAGTGCTATGATGTCTGATGTACATTACTTTTGAAAACTGATGGTTATTTGTTAGCATAGTTTGAATGGAACAAGCTGGGTGAAGTTATTGGTTAACCAAGATTTTAAAGTTTGATTGGAGGGGTGGTAAATGATGAATTAATTCTTTCAGAAGGTTTCTTTAAATCTAAAAATAGTTTGTGTAAAGGAAATCATTTCTCAGCCAAGTTGGGAGATATGCCAATTTTTGCTGTGCTCTAAGAATCCTTACCAATTTTCCTGCCATTTTATGGGCCTCGCTCTCTTGATACCTCCAGGATTTAAGTTAAAAGAGGGTTTTAAGCAAAATCCAGAATGCACTGCCCTTGTCTCTTCATGTGTGTCCTATGTCCCTAGGTCAGTCGTGAGGGCTATTAGAGAGTGAGCAGCTTCAGAGTGCTCTTGTGGAAGTTTCCTGAGCTCACCAGACTTGCTGTCACCTGGAACCGTCCCACTGATTTGGTCGCAGCTGCATCCTAGTGGAAAAGAGGATAATGGAACAATAGCTGTCCCACAGACCTCAGCAACTCTCCATTTTGCTGTGTAGCTGAAAGTGTGGGTCCCGGTCTTCATTTGTCACAACCTCCTCACTCTGGAGATCTGGGAAAGAACGAACGTGGAACGAGCCAGCATGTGGTCAGTGAAATGACCAGGAGGAGACGGTGGCTTTCTGAATTTTCTATAATCACTTAGTTCTGTGTTATTACCAGTGAGAATGAGAGGGACCCACAGAGAGCAGTGGACTAGTAACCTTGAAAGAATTCAAATTCAAATTATAAAAAGTGCTGTTTGTCACACATTAGGAAAGAACATTAATACATCTGAACAAACCCACCTAAGAAACTTGTGTGGGAGATAGAGAAAGAGACTCTTGGAAGGAGGAAATGCCAGTTCAGTCTGGTTTATAGAAACTCCAACCACAAGCTCTTTTCAAAAGGATATCAGGATTCAAGCATTACATCATCTAAAGAAATTCTCATTGGTGTTCAGACCCTGACTGGCTGGGATCTGATTCTCTTTATTTAACCCTTTCTCAGCTGAGACGTTGCCCGTTCTAACTTTGGGAATATACTATCCATGTTGTTTGCAACAGCCGTTAGCATTTGAGCAGAAAGCATCTGAAGGGAGTTGCTTTCTATAAACCCCTCAGCTCAGTGTAAGTTTTGTTCTTAGAGTGTCACAAAGTTATTTCAAACGCTTTGTTGCTATGTAATTGCAAAAGCCTCATTCCTGGGAGAAATGCTTCAGTGAAAGCCTTTGAAAAATAAAGAACATCTAGTCATTGTATGATTACCTTCCCCACACCTCAGTCCCCTTTCTCTTATTTTTTTCCAGCTTTATTGAGATGTAATTGACACATAACGTTGTGTCGGTTTAAGGTACACAGCATAATGATTTGATATGGACGTGTATTGCCAAATGGTTCCCACGATAAGATTACTTCCATCTCCTCACACAATTACCATTTTTTAAATAGTGAGACCATCGAAAGTTTACTCGATTAGCAACTTTCAAACATATAAGACAGTATTGTTAACTATAGTCACCTGCTGTACGTTAGATCCCCAGAATGCATTCATCTTATAACTAGAAGTTTCTGCCCTTTGACCAACATCTCTTCATTGCCAGCCCCTGGCAACCATCATTCTACTCTCTGTTTCTATGAGTTCGGCTTTTTTAGATTCTCCGTGGACGGAAGATCATGCCATATCTGTCTTTCTCTGTCTGATGTATGTCACTTAGCATAATGCCCTCAAGGACCATCTATGATGTTGCAAACAGCAGACCTTCCTTCTTTTTAATGGCTGAATAATATTCCATCATCTGTGTATCTATATATCTGTATTTATATCCGCAGCATCTTCTTTATCCCTTCACCCCCTGAGGGACACTTGGGTTGTTTCCATACCCCGGCTATTGTGAATAATGCTGCAATGAACATGGGATAGCATCTGTCTCTTCAAGATAGCGATTTCACTTCCTCCAGATATAGACCCAGAAGTGAGATTGCTAACTCATAGGGTAGTTGTATTTTTAATTTTTTGAAGAACCTGTATACTGTTTTCCATAGTGGCTGCATCAGTTTATACTCTGACCACCAGGCACAAGGGCTCCCTTTATCTCCACATCCTCACCAGCACTTATCTCTTGTCCTTTTGATAACAGCCATTCTAACAAGTATGACATTTTATCTCACTGTGGTTTTGATTTGCATTTCCCTGATTATTAGTGATGTTGAGTATCTTTAAATGTACACATTGGCCATTTGTATATTTTCTTTGGAAAAATATCTATTCAGGTCCTCTGCCCATTTTTTAATCACAGTGTTTGATTTTTTTCTACTGAATTCTATGAGTTCCTTATGCATTTTGGATATTAACTCCTTATGAGATACACAGTTTGCAAATATTTTCTCCATTTCATAGATTGGCTTTTCATTTTGTTGCTTGTTTCTTTTGCTGTGTAGAAGCTTTTTAGTCAGATGCAGTCCCACTTGTTGATTTTTGCTTTTTTTGCTTGTGTTTTTGGTATTATATCCAATACAACTGTTGCCAAGCACAATGTCAAAGAGATTTTTCCCTATGTTCTAGTCTAGGAATTTTATAGTTTCCGGTTTCACATTTAGGTCTTTAATTCATTTCAATTTAATTTTTTGGGAGTGGTGTAAGATAGGGTCTCAATTTAACCATTTTGCATGTGAATATTCACTTTTCTCAGCACTATTTATTGAAGAGATAATCATTTCCCCATTGAGGATTCTTGGCTCCCTTGTCAAATATTAGTTGACCATGTATGTGTGGGTTTATTTCTGGCTCTAGATTCTGTTTTGTTGGTCTATGTATTTATGCCAATACCATATTGTTTTGATTACTATGGCTTTGTAATGTAGTTTGAAACCAGTTCTTTCAAATTTGTTCTTTCTCAGGATTGCTTTGGCCATTTGGGTTATTAAGTGGTTCCATACACATTTTAGATTTTTTTTTTCCTGTGAAAAATGCCATTGGAATTTTGATAGGGATTGCATTGAATCTGCAGATAGCTTTGGCAGGTACAGTCAATCTCCTTTCTCTTATAATCACACTCTTAACTTTTGGCCAACATTTATGTCAGATTGTTGCTTTGCCTTGTCCTTATGTGTGAATATTAAAATTATAGACTTAGAACTAAGCAACCATCTACAAAAGCTAAGTAATAGGCCATGACCACCAAAAAGATATGTAAGTATTTTGGCTAAATGGTGACAATTTATTTGGGCATTTCCCACTTTCTCTAGGAACAGGCACTGAAACAATTAATGATTTCTAAAGGATACCATTCTGGAATTGACCTGTAGTTTTCCTGTCTTCCCACTGGATACTTGAATGGAACCAGATAGACACAGACAGTAATTGCGGGATGGAGTGATAAAATGCCTCATAACAGCTTGGGAGTTGTTAAACTGAGGGCTGTTATCTTAGTTTCATATCATTTTCCCTTCCTTCTAAAGGTGATATAGGAAATACATGTTTTCCAGTTAATAAATTAAAACCCTCTCTACTTCAATCATTTTTGGTTTTCATAACGTGCCTGGAGATCAATGGAGACAACTAACAGAGGCAAGAAACACAAGTCTAGAGGCATGACAAATTGTATAGGAGAGAGGAAAATAAGGAAGAGAACTAGGGCACTCTGATCCCATACCCGTTGCAGGAGGACTGGTGGCTGAGATATAACTGACAGCCAGTAGACTTGGGAGCAAAGAGCTACTTCTTGGGCTTTTGAAGCATGATGTGCTTATCCTCCCTTCTGGTCTGATTACTACCAAAAAAAAAAATCATAATACTTGGCCCCATCAGTCAGGATTTGGTTCCCAAAGATATAAAGAGAGGGGTGGGAGAGTGAACACTTACATTTCAACTGATACAGAATTGGCAATTGATTCATAACGATGTAGCGTTTAATAGTATAAGAATAGTTGTATTTGCAAGAGTAACACTTATATATTCTTTGCCAGCCTTGACAATGTTCTCTTATCACCTGCAAAAACTGCTTTCTAGAATGAAGACTCCCTGTAGCCCAAAGCTCAAAAGTATCAGCCATATTGAGAAGAAGAGTAAAAATAAGCCAACAAACTGCTGTGCATTTGGTTCCGGTTCAGAAATCCATTATCTTTCAAATGTTCATGTTGTATGTCAGGTTCTTCAGGAAGCAGACTCAGAGAATGTACTGGGTAATACTGTGCCTTTGGGGGAAGGGAAGGGAATAGGATCGGGGAGAGAGAGAGAGGTCCCACTGTGATACCATCCCAACAAAAGCTTCAGAGCCCTGTGGCTTTTATCAAAGGGTCCTTGGGAGATCTTTGAAGCTGGGCTAGCTCGGCAGAGTTGTCCTCAACTGGGGCTAGGGGACTGGGACTTTATACACCTACTGTGACCAGTCATGGGATATGGGTGGCCCTAGGGATAGGGTATGACCCTGAGTGAGGTGGATCTCTAGAGCAAGTTCTAGAGAGGCACTTGGCTGACAGTTGAAAGTGGTCAACACTACCAGTAGCTGAGGGAATGAGTATCTCAGGACCGGAGGGTGGATTTGGGCAGTGCACCACAGCAACCACCACAATGTAGATAAAAGGTCTCAGCAAAATAGTCTTCTCAGATTTTTCAATCCTTTCAAAAGCTGCCAAAGTACGTTAGGCTGATAGAGACTTCAAAGAGAGCCCCAAACGGCCCAGAGATGGCAGATTTCTTAGAAATTATAAGGCAAGGCGCTTGTTTAGAACCTTTGTACTCAAATCATCAAATGAATGGCTTTCCCAAATGCTAGATAGTAGCAAGAACACAAGGTCTTTTCTGGTTTTTGATGTGTAAGATGGCGAGGGACAGAAGTAGGAGTATAGCTGCCTCCATCACAATCTGCTTGAAAGAATAAAAAGCATTTGGCTTAACCTTCACCACCCCAGCTTGAGTCCACATTCTTAGAGGATGAGCTAAGGTTGCATTCTGGATCTTTCTTTGTAAGAAGGGGAGAGATCTGATGCCAAGTACAGGAGCAGTGGAGCCTTGAAATGGACTCCAAAAACCAGTAGTGGATTTGGAACAATGCCTTATATGGCATGGCTGTTCAGAGCCTCTTCGGGGAGTGAGGGGATCATCATGGCATTGCCTACGATAATCAGGGGCTGTCTGACATTCAGGAGGTGAAGCAAGAAGATATGTGTGCCTAATGTTGAAGAAAAGCATTTTTATGTCTGTTAACATTTATGGTGTCCAATTGAGTGGGTTAGCAAAATAAAGACAGATGGCAACAGATTAATGCGAACACTTACAATACCTACAAGATTGCACCCACTCCAGCTGAAGCTCTTGCGCTCAACTTCCTCGACAACTCACAGTCAAATGTCACTTAGTGACCCTGAAGAGAAGAGCAATTTATGATGGATCAGGAATCAGGATTAACCATACATTTATCATGGAATGAGGAATCAGAAACTTCATTTAATGTATAACCGTGATGTTTGTCTGGGGCTGGTGGATCATTACTTTGCAATCACTCCCTGTGTTAGGAAGCAGGAATTGATTAGCCTAGGGTCATTAAGTCCATCCCCTGCCTCCAGGCTGTACAGTTTGTGTAAATGGTTCCAGCTGGATATGCCTTTATGCTATTCTTAAGGAGCTCCTGAAGAGGAAATTACGAGATGTCCCAGAGGAGCACATTGTGAGGGGTCTCACAGCCTTAAGCTCCAACAAGAAGTTCTTTTCTGTATTTAAGGAGCACTGGACTAGGGAGTCATGAAACCCGGAGTCCCTTATCAGCTCTGATATTTAGCAGTGGTTAGATCTGGAAGATAGCTATTCTTTGACTTAAGTTTTTCATGTGTAGGAAGAGATTACGAGTATTCTTCCAGACACCCCCAACACCCCCACAAGACTGTCGGGAGCATCAAAGGAGGCAGTGAGATGTAGAACACTGTTGCATTTCTAAATTAGGTTGTGATTTACCAATTCAAAGGTACAAACGGAGATCGATTAGATACAATTAAGGACTGATCAGGCCATGGGGAAGTAGATGCCATTAGGAGTGAAAAGCCTCTTCAAGTTTAGATTGAGAACAGGTCTAAGATGTGGAGTCAATCATGCTTGTAGTTGAACATTAGGTGCATTCAACTTGGCCATGTTCAAGCCTATTGCCCTCATCACAATGTGATACTGAAGGTTAAGTTATCTGGTGTGGGCGTTTCAGTTGTCATTGTTGGGTTTAAGTACCATTTGGAATGAGTTTTGTTCCTAGCTTTAAGAAGCTCGGTGACCTGGAGTGCACTGTCCTGTATTCGGCTGAATCCAATTACTAGTAGGATAGTGTGGGTTTGGTGTTGAACCAGAAACCCACCCACTCACTGCACATGTGTTTCCATATCACATAGTGAAAAATACCTTGTAGCTTCAAGCCTCTGATAAATGGTGGTAAATTTTTCCAACGTTGGAATTTTTCTAATGTCTGATAAATGTCTTTCATAATTCACCAAAGCTTTTTGAGCACAAGAGAACATCCATTATAAAGCAGAGATATGAATTTTCCCTGTATATGCCTTCTGACGTGACCCCACCTTTGCTTTGCTGGCATTTGAGTCAAGGCCATTTTGTTGTTGCTGCCCAATGGGCTCTGCGGATGCCCTGGAAGAGTTGTGACCCTCTCTCCCTCGACACTTGGACACAATTTGTCCTGTCTTTTTCACCCTTGGAGAGCCTCACAGCTGGTCTGCATGATACCCGATATCATTTTTATGATAAATGAAGGCCTTTCTTAAAGCGCAGTATCTCTGTCCTGCTATGGTGAACGAAATGCCTCCTCCAAGGACAATGCGCTTCCTATTAGCTACAGCTGTTGCAATGCCGTTTCTGCTCTTTGATTTTTTGCATTTCCCCATGTTTGGGTATATTTCTTTCCCTCCTTTTCTATTTGACTCCTGGGGCTTTATAGCAGAGTTTGTTTGAAGCTCCTGTCTTTCAGAGGCTTTTTAAAGTTGTTTTGTTTTTGGTTTTGTTTTTAAAGTAATGAGTGGAGGCTTCTAAAAACAACAAATTGTGAAGATGGAAAAATAATTTAATAGCACATGATTTTAGTATTTAACAATACATAGTAGCATTGAAAAATAGTACTTAACAATATGTAATATTATTGCTTACCAAGTACTTCCATTACCATGATTGAGCCTGATTTCACTGATGCTCACACTGGCGTTGCAAGGTAGATAAGGAAAAAGATCAGAAAACTGGGGCTCCGTGAATTTGGGTGTTCTGTTCATTTTCTTACTTCTCGCAAGCAATGGGGTCAGTACTCAAACTCAAGTCTTTGCATTATTTGTCTCATGTCTTTTCAACTTGATCCCAGTGTTTGGTACTAAATAAAATTTACGATTATATGTATTTGACACATTTAATGACATGAACATTGGTGATTGGGCTGGGTGGCCATTAGGCAGCCATGGTAAGTTACATCTCAGAAAAGAGTGAGTGTGTTTTAGGTACAAAGTTAACATTCATAAGGGCGGCTGGGGAGTGAGCAGAGAAGGACAAAAGAGGCTGTCATTCCAGCAATTCTTCCTTGCAGGCTTCAGGAGGTTCATTTTAGGGAGGCTGCAATCCTGTCTCAAGCCAGTTCTGGTGCCCCAGGCTTGCCAAGTGAGACAAGGCAGAGGTTGGGGGTGGTAAACCTCTTCCTTTTCATAGCACTTGCTTTGGGAGTGCTATCCTTCATTACTAGAAGAAAAAAAAGAAAGTGTATGCCTTAGAAAAACTTATTTCAGGGTTTAGTAGGTGCCTAAGGTGGCAATTTTACATCTGTGATGATTCATTCTTTGACTCAGCTTGACTGGGCTATTGGGGTACCCGGATATTTGGTCAAGCACTATTCTAGGTGTGTCTATTAGGGTGTTTTGGAATTGACATTTGACTCATAAGACTGAGTACGGCAGATTGCCCTTCCTAATGTGAGTGGGCCTTATTCAATCAGTTGAAGGCACATATAGAACAAAAAGGCTGACCCTCCCCCAAGTTAGAGAGAATTCTTCCTGCCTGACCCCCTTTTGAACTGAAATGTCAGCTTTTGCCAGCCTTTAGACTCAAAGTGGAACATCCGTCCTTCCTGGGTCTCAAGCCTGCCAGGCTTCTGACCGGAACCTTCCCATTGGCTCTCCAAGGTCCCCAGCTTGCTGACTGCAAATTTTGGGACTTCTCAGCTTCCATAATCATATGAGCCAATTCCTTATAATAAATCTTTTTCTATATATACATCCTGTTTGTTCTGTTTCTTTGGAGAACCCTGACTAATATAACATCCTCCAATGAGGTAGGTGGTAAGTAGAAAATTATAGAAGTTTGGGGAAGGGGAATTGGGGAGCTGGCAGAGAAGATAGTCTAGGAACAGGAGACAAAAATATAGAAGCAGCTGCATTCTCCACACAATGTCTGGGTGCAGTTTCTAAACATTGCTGTGACCTATCAGGGCAGGAAGGCTGATGGAGAGGGGGTGAATGGAGGGACCTGAAGAGTGAAGGCAATTTTGGACCATGAATAAGGAGACCTGGGCTAGGTTCCAAGCAAGGGTTTTGAGCAGTCACAGAACAATATGAAGTGTGGGAGGTGAAGAGAATTAGAGAACTGTTGAGAGGCAGAGAGGGTGAGCGAGAGTCATTCTGAGAGGATGAGAGAGAGCATCTCTGAGACTCTGAACTTGGCCTTCAGGCAGCCTTGCTTGCTCCCCTCCTAGAGATTAAGGCAGTACCATTTTACTCTATCAAAATTTCTCTTATTTTACCTCAATCCAGCAAACACTTGCTTATTCATCTGCTCAACAAACATTTTTTGAGTGCTTACTCTATCAGACATCGTTCTAAAGTACTGGCAACATAGCAAAAAACAAACAAACAAACAAAACAGATACAAAATTCCCTGCTCTCCTGGGAGTTCCATTCTTATGACATGTCATGGCTTTGGGCTATCCATTGTAGACATTAAACCAGTATCTACCCTCCTGTATCTCGGATCATGGCTCTTGCTCTAGTCAAAGCCCAAGTTCTGAACAAACATGACATCTCCTCTCTGAAGGAGCTTATAGTCCAATAGAGTGATTTACACATGCATAATTAATGATAACAGCATAATAT
Source organism: Panthera leo (assembly GCF_018350215.1). Classification (NCBI taxonomy): domain Eukaryota; kingdom Metazoa; phylum Chordata; class Mammalia; order Carnivora; family Felidae; genus Panthera; species Panthera leo. Next base: position 73,490,330 of record NC_056686.1, read on the forward strand.
GACATGTGGGAAAAGGTTTGAGGGAATGAGACTCATTCCCTCCTAATTTTATTTGACCTACTTTGAGATCTTGTCCTTAACATGTGAGTATATAGGGCCTAACAGATTATAAACGGCATTTGCCATCTATTATTTCATGCTCTGAACAATCCTTTAAGTGAGATAAAACAGGCATTATTATTTGAAAACTTGAGAAAATGAACGCTCAAATGTTAATGGTCCTGTTTTTGTGCAGAAGTCTGTATTTCCCTTTCCACCATGCCAGACCACTTGTCCTGCCTTTCCTAATCTCTCTCACTGGCAGGAGAAGTGAAGTGTTGGGTGCAAAGCACTGGGTAAACCAGTGGCAGTGAGCTGATTCTGAGGGGTTACGAATCACAACTAACCAGGTGGGTGCAAAGGGTAGTACGGTGTGGTGGGTGTGCAAGTAGTATTTTGTGCTGTAATTGGCCATGCGTGCCCAATTTATGTGCAATTCAATGTGAGGGAGGAGTGTTATACGGTATTAAAAATTTCTAGGGAACATTTCTGGTCCACCTACAGACAACCTTTAATGTGCACAGATGTACAGCTCTTTCCCTGTCAAGCAGATCCCACAAAGGGGAGGATGAACAGTGGGAATTGAAGGCAGCCTGAGAGAAAGGGGTAGTCTTCTTTTAGAAAGCCTTCCTTACCTTTCCCAAAACATGGGGACAGGTATGTGTGTGTGTGTGTGTGTGTGTGTGTGTGTGTGTGCGCGCATGTGTGCGTGCGTGTGTGGCGTGTGTGGTGTGTGTGGGGCGGGGGTGGGGGCGGTGGTGTGTACAGGGTCAGCTAAAGTTTTGATATTGAATCAATTTCTAGTGGAATACAGGAATTTCCAGGTTATTCTGATGGGCAGCCAGGTTTGGAAGCTATTAGGTCTCATGCTTAAAGTCTAGCTCTGGTGGTATATGGCTTGACTAAGTCCACCGAACTTAGTGTCCAAACAGTGGCCATGCTTGTATATACCAATCCCCATACTTGGTTGACATACAAGGAACACCCTACTGGTAGTAAGTAGAGTTCGTAGACAACCCTAGTGACCCAAGTCTGGTATATTCCTCTCCCTTGAGTGCAGGCTGGGTCTGTGACTATGATGAGATAGGCACTCCCTTGATTGGGTCACATGGTACAGTAAAGGTGAATGGATTTTATAGTTGTGACTAAGATCCCCAGTCAGTTGACTTTAAGTTAATCAAAAGAAGGATTATCTTGGATGGACCTGACCTAATAATTAGATGAGCTATTTAAAATAGAGTCTAGAAATCAGAAGCAGAAAAAGCAACAGGTGTTTTTCTATTAGCTGTGAAGAAGGAAACTTCCATGTTGTGGAAAGGGTGGAGCCTCTAAGAGCAGAAAGCCTCAGTCCTATACCCTCAAGGAACTGAATTCTTCCAATTAACTTGGAAGAGGGCTCTGAGCCCCAAATGAGATTGGCAGCCTTTGCTGACACCTTGATTTTAGCCTGGTGACACTGAACAGAAGACCCAACTCAACAATGCCTGAACCCTGATCTATGGGAACTGTGAGATAATAAATTTGTGTTGTTTTAAGCCTCTAAGTTGGTGGTAATTTGTTACGCAGTGATAAGAAAACTAACACAAATATCAAAGTCAAAATAAAGATTTTGAAGTATGTGGATTATATTGATTTAAAAATTGTAAGACATTTTAACTTATCAATATTTCTCACACATGCACACACACACATCATGGGTTACAGGTGAGTGAAGATTTGATTGAAGGTATTTCTGATGCTGACTCCTTGCTTTTTTCAGTATACACTTTTTTTTCCACCTAGAGTACATAAAAAAGGATAGTGCACATGATATAGTGCCAAGATTTTTGTAAATCTGTAGCCCTTACTTAGCAATTAAGACCCATTTACCCACTCTGTAACTCCTGTAATCATGAATTTATTTTCTAGCTCTATAGGTTTGCCTATTGTGGACATTTCATACTGATGGAATTTGTTTTCTGTATGTCATATGTCTTTTCCGTTCCCATTTTTTTCTGTTAATAACTTCTGTGTTAAATAAGTATTTTCTAGTGTGGCATCTTAATCCCCTTGTTGTTTCTTTTACTATATTTTTAGAATTATTTTCCTAATGGTTGCCATGAGGAGTACAATTAACATCATAATTTAACACAGTTTGTATGAAAACCAACTTAATTTCAATAGTGTGCAAAAACTTTCTTCCTAGCTACATTCCCACCCCTCTCCTTCATCATATTATCGTCATACAAATGACATTTTTTATATTATTTGCCTAATAACAGCTACAATTATTTCATAATGCAGTTTTATTTAAAATTTTTTTTAATATTTATTTATTTTCGAGAGACAGAGAGAGACAAAGCATGAGCAGGGGAGGGGCAGAGAGAGAGGGAGACACAGAATCGGAAGCAGGCTCCAGGCTCTGAGCTGTCAGCACAGAGCCCGATGCGGGGCTCAAACACACGGACCGCAAGATCGTGACCTGACCTGAAGTCAGATGCTTAACCGACTGAGCCACCCAGGTGCCCCAATTTTAAATCTTATCAAAGGAAAGACTTACAAACAGAAAATAATTTTTTTAATATTTATATATTTATATATTATTATATATATATAATATAATATAATATAATATAATATAATATAATATATACAGATTATATATATTTATCTGTGTAGTCACCTTTACCAGTGCTCTCCACTTCATGTGGGTTTGTTGGATTTGTTTTACTATCTAGTGTCCTTTTGCTTCATCATAAAGGATTCCCGTTAGTATTCTTATAGGGTATGTCAGCTAGTGACAAATTCTCTACTTTGTTCACCTGGGAATATTTTAATTTTTTTTTTTTTTTTTTTTTTAGTTCTCAAGGATAGTTTTCATGGATATAGAATTGTTGCTTGATAAGTCTTTTTTCTGCCCTCCCCACCCCCCACCCCCTGCCGCAAACACTTTGAATATGTTACTCACTTCCTCCTGGCCTCTATGGTATTTTAATAAAAAATAAAATGTTAACCTTCACGGTGATTCCTTGTACATGATGAATTACTTCACTCTTGCTGCTTTCAAGATTTTCTCATTGTCTTTCAAAAATTTCATTGCATTTTATCCAGGTGAATGATCCCTTTGAGTTTATCCTAGGATTGAGCTTCTTGGATGTATGGGTTAATGTTTTTCATCATATTTGGGAAGTTGGGACCATTATTTCTTCAAATATTTTTTTTCTGCTAGCTCCTCTCTCCTCTCCTACTGGGACTCCCAGTTTGCATATGTTGATACCCTTTTTGGTGTGCCACAAGTATCTGAGACTATTCATTTTCCTTCATTTTTTTTCTTTCTGTTTCAGATTGGATAATCTCAATCATCAAGTTCAGTGATTCTTTCTTCTGCCAGCTCAAATCTGATGATGAGTGAATTGTACTGAATTTTTTACTTCAATTATTGTACTTTTCAACTCCCAGAATTTCTACTTGTGTTTTCAAAATATAAAAATCTATGTCTTTATTGATATTTTCTATTTGGTTAGACATCATTCTCATACTTTTCTTTAGTTCTTTAAACGTGGTTTCCTTTAGTTCTTTGAATATATTTAAAATATCTGATTTAAAGTCTTTGCCTACTAAGTCTATATCTGATCTTCCTCAGGGACAATTTCTCTTGACTAATTTTTTTTACCCTTGTATGGTCCATACTTTCTTGTTCCTTTTGCATGTTTCACGACTTTGTTGAACAATAGACATTTGAAATAATATAACATGGCAATTCTGGAAATCAGACCCAGAATTTTTTGTTGTTTGTTTACTTAGTGACCCACTTGAATTAATTTTGTAAATCTGTTTTATTTGTCATTGTTTAGCTCCTGACATCTCTTTTCAGTTAGCTTGGTGGATATCTGATGATTGGGAAGAGTTTTTCTTAAATACCTGGAACCAGTAAGTCTCCCAGCCTTTGCTGAAGGGATTTGCATGTGTATTGGGGTCCACTGGAGGTTTACAACTCTACATTAGCCTTTGCATCTTGCTCCTGGAGACTCTCAAGATTAGCCAGACATGTGAGTTTAGGGCCTCCTTAGCTTTTACCTAGACATGTGTACAGCTCTATATACGCACATGGATTTCTAGATTCCCAGAAATACGTCAGAATCTTTAAAGCTGCAATGAATATTTCATTCCCAAGATTTTTAATTTTTTTGGTTAGCTTCTTGTTTGCCCCAACTATTATCATTGCTTCAGGTAACTGCCATGTAATACAATTGCTGTTGATTGTTTTTGATAAACACCTTCTGAGAAAAGGCTGTTCACCCTAAGTAAGCTCTGAGTCAGGTCAGGTACAGATAGTCCTTCAAGTGGGGGGTTTTAGGAAACTAGCAGACTGGTAAAATAATGACAGTTCACTGGGACCCTTCCAGTGGTGGCTAAGCTGTTGGTTTTTACTGTAATTGTGTGACTGTTGGTTTTCAAGGTTACATCAGCATTGAGGAGAGTGGGATGGGAATAGAGCAAGTTATAATACCACAAAGCTTGCTTTTCTTATGGAGATTCAGCTTTTTTTTAATTTTTTATTTTTTTATTTTGAGGAAACACTCCTCAATGCAAGCCTTTGGTTAATTTCCAGAGTTTTGAGGGGAGCCTGGATGGCTCAGTGGATTAAGCATCTGACTCTTGGCTTTGGATCAGGTCATGATCTCACGGTCATGATCTCACTGTCATGACATCAAGCCCTGTGTTGGGCAGACTGCTTGAGAATATCTCTCTCTCTTTCCCTCTCTCTCTGCCCCTCCTTTGCTCACCTTTGGGTGGGTGCCTTTGCACTCTCTCTCTCAAAATAAATAAATTTTAAAAAATTTCCGGAGATGGAAAATTTTGATTCTGCAACTTTTTTGCCAGTGTTGCTCTTGCCTTATAATGGAGCAGAGTTTTGGAGGTCCTCACTCTACCATTCCTATTGATGTCATCTTTTCTAACTTATGTTTATCCTTCAACAGTTTTCTTAAGATTCCATACTTTCTCATTTTGGAAAGTGCACCTGTTTCATTTTAGGCTTATGGTATGACGTAAGTAGGATAAATCACCTGGAACATGAAGAATTCAAAATAAGGGCAAATTGGAATTGAATATACACATTATAGTACTTTTGTTTATATACATGTAAACAATATGTACAATTGTTACATATACATGCATGTATATATCAACCTAGTGATCTGGCAGAGGTGCTTGGCTTTCCTAAACATTTCTGTTCCTTTTCCAGGGTGTAGAGTTATTGCTTGGAAATGATTTCCCAGCCATGGACTCTATTTTCATCTCCTCACCCCTTATATTTAGGAGGGATTACGTAATTGGTTTTCACCAATGCATTGCATGCAGTGTGTTGATGCTGATTCAAGAGCATCAAGAAATAGTATGTCTCTCTTTTCCCTTCTCTCAGTTTGATGTAAAAGAGCATAGTGACCTTAGGAGCCATGTGTTAAAGGTCATGGAGCTATAATGTGGAGTCTGGGACCCTGGATGATTTCTTGAAAAAGAGCCTCTTCTGTTCTTTTGTTTTTGTTGTTTGTTGTTTGTTGTTTTTTTTTCTGAGTGGGAAATAAACTGTTGTCTTTGATCAATTAATGCATCTTGGGGTTCTTTTGTTACAGCAAATAGGATTTCCTTAATATGAGAGGCAGCCCTACAATAACAGTAGTGTCACAGGATAAGGCTAACAACTGGGTCAATGAGTTATCCTGCATGTAGCAACATTTTTTAAAAATTTATTTATTTATTTTGAGAGAGACAGAGAGTGCGCCTGTGCACACAGGTACACGGGGCAGAGGCAAAGAGAGAGGGAGAGAGAGAATACCAAGGAGGCTCCACGTTCAGTGCAGAGCCTGACACGAGGCTCAATCCCATGAACAAGTCGATAATGACCTGAACTGAAATCAAGAGTCAGACACTTAACCACCTGAGCCACCCAGGGGTCCCAGTAACAACATTTTTGGTAAAATCGTTTCGCCTAGCCATGCGTATTTGAGGATCACAGAGTGAGGGTCTCCACTGTTTATATGGACATATCTAGACATGTTTATCTGGGTTAGCGAAATGAGCTGGTGAAGCTTTCTTTGGACAGAGCAGATGATTAACAGCTGTCGGGTTGGAATTGACGGCTTGTCCCCCAAGGAGAAGACCCTCCCAAGAATAAACGGCTAGCCTTTAACTTCCTAGATAATATGTTAGACTAAGGAAGAATGGGCTCCTTTAATTTAGGTCCAGAAAAGCTTCTCGAGGCCAATGTCAGACTCTTAAAAGAGACTGTGGGGTGGAAATATCTGGCTAGAGGATTGAAGTCAATTTTAACATCTGGAGCATCATTCTAGGAGTCAAGAATGACAAGAGAAAGTTGAAGAAATGCCATAAGGTGGAAGCAGGGGACACTTGCAGTGATTTGGAAAACACATGAGACACACCTCAGGGACCCCTTGAATCAGAAGAGGGACTGGGGATCTCGAGATGTTGCCAGTGAGGGTATGTAAAGGACAGTTCTTTTGTTGTTTTACTATGACATACATTTCTGATTGAACCATCAGGCTTTTGAAACCTGAGGGAATGTGGCCTACACATATATGCCATGATGAGCTGGGTTACACAGCTTATAATGGAGGCAGAAAAAGATACTGTGATTCGTGTCTGTCCTTTGCTCATTCTCTTTTATTGTCTGAAGTTCACTTTTTTTTTCCTAATTGTATGACCACTGGGACTAGAAATCCACTATGGATGGAGTTCTGAGAAATCCAGGGGAATGTTGTAATAAGAAACCATTTCCTATTGATCTTCTCCCCTCCCAGTAAGCTCTGTATTTGGGTTGCTTCGGGCGTGGGGGGAATGGGGCGAGGGCAAACATCCAGTAACTTACATTTTCAGGAGCTTTGTGGTTTATACTCAGAAACTCAGTGAACTGATAATGATGGCAAGCAGAGGTTAAATCTCCATTTCATCATCAAACTGGGAAGAATAAAGGATTTGTATTCAGTCATACAATGTGGAATGAGGGCAGCTCTTAAAATGATTGCTTAAGGTGCTTTTTTCACACAGCCGCTGTTTGGCTGGATGTGACAAAGTCTGCTCAAAAAGAAACTTTTGACTAGATATATAATAAATGAGAAATGCCCTTGGGAAAAGGGAAACACCTGTTCCCCCCCCACCCCTTCAGTTCAATTCCTACCCATTAATTACTTAGGAATATTTAGGTGGCAGACGCAGAGAGTACAGCAATCCCTGTCCCTGAGCCTCTGCCCCCACACAAGTCCTTTCAGCATTTTGAAATTAAGAGGTTTATTTTTTTTTATTTTTATTTTTGGTTTTGGCAACTGGTTTGCTTTTATACTGCCTCTATGGGGCCATAGGAAGACCCTGTCCCTAAACGTACACAAATCCGTTTTGGAAAAGCCTGATGCGGAAATGATCCATAGAAACAGGATTTTTCTTCTCATAAAGTTGCCTTTGCTTTTGACCATACATGGATCTTGGCACTGCAGTGTGGGGAATTTGCCCAGGCCGTTCCACAGCCTCTGCCCTGTGCCCTCGGTGGGCAGGCAGCTGTGCTTTCTTTAGCATGGGTGCTTCCGGAGGGTGACTGCTCTCAAACCAAAGATGCTTTCCCTTCACAACACAAGGGCTCCGTCTGGGGATGTTAGCCTGAGCAGACATGACTCAAAGGGAGATGTTTGCAGAACATCCTCTCCCCTTAAATTCATTCTACCAAAGCTCTGCGAGAATCTTTTTTTTATTGCCACCTCCCACAAAAGTTTAAGAAATGTTTTTTTCCACCTAATTTACTTTCCAATTTCTTACTCATACTTGGCTTCCATCTTTATTTTACTTCTGCGTGATTTGAAGGTAATAATATTCTTTAATAGTCATATATACACCTTCCCACATGGGGGCTACATCCTGGTTACATTACAAGCCCGAGGCTCCCCCTTTCAATTCCTCGAAATCCAGAGGAAACCCCCCCACAGAAGGTGCTAGATAATTAGCTTGGCTACTGTTTGCTGCAGACAGCGTTTTCGGTTGGCTCTGGTCACAGCGCCTGGGCTTTCAGGCTGGGTCTCCCGCTTCAGCGCAAGGCCAGTCAGGACTTCAGCCGCAGCCAGACCCGGCTCCCTCACCACAAGCCCTTAATTGTTTATTAATGAAGCTTTTGCCAAACAAATCTACACATTGTCTAAACCCTCCGCCCCCAGAGTACATTCCAGCCCGCCCACGAAAGTGTACTGTGGAGCCGCTCTCTGAAAAGTCTCATTCCTGCCTTGGCAGAGTTGGTTAGGATTCAAACTTTCTTCCTTTCTTTCCCCTTCTTTCTTTCCTTCCTTCTTTCTTTCTTTTCTTTCTTTCTTTCTCTCTCTCCTCTTTCTTTGTTTCTTTGTTTCTTTCTTTTTCTTCTTTCACCCTCCCTTCCTTCCTCTCTCTCTCTTTCTTCTTTCTTTCCTTTTTTTAAAAACTTTTACTGGCAGCGGCAGCTAAATATGAGATTGTTTCTGATCCCCTAAACATGGCAGCACAGGTGTTACCGCTCAAAACTGAGCTCGCGTCTCTTTGCCCCCATACCTCCTGAGAACGGCGTCCCTTTCTGCTCCACAGCTGGTGTCTAGGCCCAGCAGACGGGAAAGCCCTGCTGGAAACTCCTCTCAAACACCCAGTGGCTGGAGCAATCCTGCAGGAATAAGCCAACGGTTGCTGCTTGGTATTTGAACATCATTTAATGAGTGCCCAGAATTCATCTGTAAATGCACATTGTTAATTTAGGGCCGGCTATTCATTAATTAGGGGTTTAGTGGCAAGTGCCATTGAGCTATCTGCAATGTTTAAGGTTACGTCAAGCCCTAGCAAACGGCTTGCTGATAACAAGCTGCATCCATCTCCATTACTCGGCCACTCCTGTCTGACTTTGCTCAGCATCTTCGAAGGGCTATGCCTCTTGGAACTGAAGAATTAAACTTTTATCCAAACCAGATTCTGCTCTTTCACCTCTTCTGATTCCTTGAGTACTTCTCATTTATTTTGCCTAAATGACATCTGATTACCTAACATGGAGTGGAGCAAGGTCTTAACCTAAAACAGCCTGCAGACCTCAGTTCTCAGCTGGAGAATTCCAGTGGGTTAACGCTAAGGAAATCCTTACATTTCCATTTCATCTGATACAGGGCTCAGTGTAAAAGAAATAGTTTCTGATTTTTCTTCTCATAAAGTTGCAGTTCCAATAGAATTTTTTTTTTAAAGCCAGAGAAATACAGGAAATTAATTTTAAACCTGGAGAATAAATGTCCCTATTGGTTCAAGTTTACTTTCGCAGTGTTTCTTTCCCTGAAAATATGTATCATTTGAGGCAATCATGGTGCCAAATGAAATAAGTCCAACCGTCTAAAGAGCCCCGCATGTCAAACCTCAGCTGTACAAACGTGGTCATGTCGGAGGTACATGCTCAGTCACCAGACGGGCTCCAAAACCTGGCCTCCTCTCCCGTGTCTAGGCCCACAGTAGAAGCAGGCAGCTTGAGTGGACATTTAGGGAGATACTGCTCTTAAAGGAAACTATATAAGTACACGTTTGTTTATCCTTCAAATGCTAGGTTAGAGAACTTGCCTGAAAACTAACTTCCACTGACAGATGGTCTCTCTAAGTAGTTGATTCTGAGAAGGGAGAGGGCTACCTGGCATGGCTGTTTAACACATTAGGGTGCTCGCAGGGAGAGCCTACTGCTCCCCTGAACCATGGTTCAATTTTAAGCATCACTGGCCGGGATGGGTTATTGCTACTACTTGGAGAAGGGCACTTGAGAGCCTGATGCTCAGTGTGCGAGGGAGAGGGGAGGAGGAGGAGGAGAATGATAGCCCAAGGGAGGGTGTCTGAAAACCTTTGCACCACTGAGCTGGCACACTTATCACAGGGTGACAGTCTATACCGCAGGCCTGCGGTGCGTTGCTGTTTGTGGTGCATGCTGCCAACTGGCTTAGAAAATGCAGATCCCCTCTCAGATAGAGCAGGAGGCAGAATGTCAGCCGACTGACATTCCCCACAACAGGGCTTCCCAGGCTCCGGATGTGGGAGTGTGGATCGTAGCGGGATCTGCCAGGTGGGCGGTGGCTCTTCCAGGGAAGGCCCTTCTCTCTGGGCTTCCAGCAGGAGCCACCCCGGGTCTGGCTTCCGGCGGGGAGGGCCCTCATCCCTTTGCCCAGAATGGCGGGGACGCCATCTTGTTTTTAATTTGGTGATTAAGTTCCACGACACAAAGATTAAACAAAAAAGCGAGTTGTATTTGTGTATCGTCTTCTTGTCCTGCATCTTCCTGAACACAAAATAGAAAATGTCCTAGACACTACGGTGGGGGGCGGCGGGGGGGGGAACCAAAAGAAAACAAGGCCAACAAAAGGCTTGGTTTATAACATTTAGTCATGAAGTTACCTACATTGCACGCAATTGAAAGAGACAATCTTAAGTAGAGAATTTCTTAAATTTACCGTAATGATGCGTTGGACACTCGAAGTAAAGAGTCCTTTGAAGCTGACGTGCTGCAGGATAAAGCACACTCTTTCTTTGGAAAAGAGAAAGCCAATATATTGCGGTGGCAGAAGGAACAATGGAGCCAATGAAACAGAGGTCAGAGCTGAAGGTTTCTGCTAGAAGCAAGCTATACACAGGTATTTTAATTTTTTTCTTCAGACAGAAACTCTGCTCCGGGACCCAGAGCACTGCATGCAGACTGCTGGTAAGAAAAGCACTCAATTGTTCAATTTTTATTCAATATTGTATTAAAAAATTTTTTAGGCTCTTTAGGTCAAGGCAACTTTTAAAAGGTTAAAAGCTATTCAGAAGGGTTCCCATATCCATAAAAGCAAATGAGATTAAGCCTAAAGACTGACGGAGGAAAAACAATCATTTAGATAAACGGCCACCACCTCAAAAATGTTTCGGCTTTTACCAGAGGAAGGGAATTCAGAGACTCTTGGATTGGTTGTCATATCAAGGAGAGATTCATTAAATCTGAAGCAATTATTTTTGTGCTTGTTCTTGTTTGGTGTGTTTTAGGCCGGGCCCTACCTTTCTTCAGTTACATTCTTTGTAATGGTTTGGGAAACGTAATTGCTTGGCTCCAACTTCCATCTGTCAACTACTGACCTTGCTGCTTGGGCATCTGTAACATCAGACACTATTGTCATGGAAAGAATTATGATGTTTCAATCAAATGTATTGCAAAGTTAACAAATCCATGACACGATCTGGACCACATGGAAGAGTTTAGAAAATGTGTTTCAGAGACCTCAGGGAAAAGCAAACAGGCCATCCTCATTAATGTTTATCTCCACTGCTTGCCATTAATTGTGTCAAGTTACCGTATCATAACAGAGGAGCTAAATCTGAACCTTGAACTTGAGGGGAGTACTTCAGATCAAAATGTGGGGTTCAGCAAGGGAGACAAAAGCCACTCCATGCTCCCAGGGGGAAGTTCTGAATTCATATCATTGACTGACCCGTGGCAACTTTGGAATGTCTGCTTAGACTGAGTCTCCTTGGTTATTTTTCAAAGTCCATGAAGTTATGCTTTAGTCTGGTTTTTGTTGCTGATCTCAGAAAACTGAATCTGCCAGAGGGTGGGACTCATTAGAGCTGGAAGATCGGTCAAACAGGCAAAGAGGTGATTGAAGCAATCAGGGTTAGCTGATATTTACTCAAAAGTCTGAGCATAGGGAACAGCAAATTTCTGGATGTTAAAGTGAGAAAGCGAGTTGATATAAAAATTTAATTTCATCTGCTATGGAAACTGGGTCTGGCCTGACAAAATTAAAATGGATAGAAATAATATTCTGGACACTTAAATTTTATTTTCACTGTCCTGTGTCTGAACAAATAAGCATTCCAAGTAAGTAAGAGGAGCTAAAATTTCCATTTTGCGAGAAATATTCCCTGACAAAGAGTTTTTGTGCCACGTATCTTTCACTTTTATAAACTCTAAAAGGAGAATGGTTGTTGCGGATGTTAAAATAATAGGCTTTCTTGAATCACAAAATGGCAAAGCAAAGCTGATGCATCTGTGAAGAGCTAAGAAAACGTAATTCAGTTTGGCCCTGCCCGGAGAAAATCTATTATGTGAAAACAAAAATTTACAGATGAATAAATTAGGGGGTGATTATTCATATTGTAAAAGAGTCTTTAAAGGATTCCCCTAGGATTCTTTTAAAGGCTTAGCTCCACTAGCTCATGTAAGTGTTTGTGTGCAGATCATTAACTATCTGACAGGCAGGCCAGAAATTCAGGTAGAGAGCCAAGGGGGAAGGGAGAGAATGTTCAAGAGGCAGAGGAACAGCTGACACCTGAGGCTTGCCACGCCTCAAGATAAATGATGAAACAATATTGAAAGTCAAAGTGAAAATATGATATTTATCTACAAGTTATGCTTTATCTTCCAGAGCCCTTTACGTACCAGAATGCTGCTTGGGTCCAAAGGCAAGCTTGGCCACCTATGTGGCTGTGTGACTTTGGATAAGTTACATAACCTCTCTGAACGACCAACCATCTAGGGCTGTATAAGTAGTAACACGAGTTAATATATATAAAGCAGTTAGGGTTCTGGCACATAGTAAATGCTGTATACATGTTTCTAAGATGATTCTGGGATAAGCTATTACAAAATATCATGTATTCTCCAAAACAGGGATTATGAGGATGATTATGACACTGGAAGTGATTTAACAAAAACAAAATATTCCCCCCATACCTCCAAAAAAGAAAAGAAGAAAACAACAACCAAGGAACACTGAGGAATGAATACTGCTGTCTTTTGGGGTTTCCCAAGGAAGTCAATCTGAAATTTAAACTTCTTTGAAATTATTATCCTAACTTCAGTTTTGTAGGGGTTTGGCAAACTTTCCAAGATTGAGACGCACATAGAGGCAATCAGCAATGTAGCATCTGTTGATTTTTCTATGTTAAAAGACTTTGATTCATCTATTATTGCATTTGTCATTTTAAAAACCATAGTAAACAAGATGAAGTATAGCTTTCTTATTTGTGGGAAAGAAAACTTTTTGCTTGATAGACTTCGCTTGCTTTGCACAAAAAATGAACCCTTTCTGTGTATTCTGTCCAATGCGTCTGCCCATATGGAGTTTTGGGCTTGGAATAGACATTAATCGATTCTTTCCAAAGGAACAACCGGTAACAAAGGGTACCAACCTGCCCTCCCAGTCTGATCTGGTTAACAGGTTGCTAAACCAGACACCCCAAAGTGGTGTGAAAGCTGAGATGTCTGAGTGCAGTTAGAATGGCTGTAGGGATCAGAGTCAGGTAGATGTAAGGAAGGGCGCAGGTTCATTGTTGTGGAGGTGGCCCGTTTTGGGGTCCTGGCGATTGATAATGAGCTTTACCATATGTCACTTTTGACATGACATGTGAGAAAGCCCAGACTGTTTCAAGGGCCACTAGTGCTACTTTTATTTAATTATAAAACGGTCTCTTAATTATTTAACTAAAATTCTCCTTTTGTGTCCCCCAAACTCCTCTTCTGCTCAGGACAGGCCTCCCAGTCTGCCTAGCCCTCAGGTTATACCAGAAGACCTACGCTACTTTCTCACACTCGATTCTGTATCCCAGTTGGATACAGGTTGAATAAAAATATGCTTTCTGGTCCTCACACTTAGTTTATATGAGTGAATGCTGATGGAAATGGGTAAGTAAATAGTGTTTAAGTGCACGAGATCAAATTACTTCCTTCACAACTTGAAGTTCTTGACAGTTCTGGAAATACTATGCTTATTATTTTTTTTTTTAACATGGTAAAGTGGATTGATCTTTACCTAGCCTTACAGCAGATTGCCAGATTGTCAGCTTTCAATATATTACTTTTTTGAAAAAAAAAAATGATTTGATTCATTTTTGGGAAAAAGTTTCTTGAGCTCAGAAAACTTAAAACCATGGAAATCTGTAAATGCTTTTTGAGTTATATAGAACAAGGGACAGGACTTTGAATAAGTGGGAACTAGTTCAGTTGCTTTTGTTTTTTAATTTTTTTAATTTTTGTCTGTTTAAAAAATAATTGGAATGCTTCATAGGTTTGCATGTCATTCTTACGCAGGGACCAGGCTAATCTCTTCTGTATCATTCCCACTTTATCTTATTATTATTATTTTAAGTTTATTTATTTTGAGAGAGAGAGAGAAAACACGAGCCAGGGAGGGTCAGAGAGAGAGGGGGAGAGAGAGAATCTCAAGCAGGCTCTGCACTGTCAGTGCAGAGCCTGACGTGAGCCTCAAACCCACGAACCGAGAGATCATGATCTGAGCCAGGTTGGACGCTCAACCGAGTCACCCAAGGCGCCCTTCGTTCCAATTTTAGTATATGTGCTGCCAAAGTGAGCACTAGTTGCTAGCTAAACAGTTGTCTCTTACTGGTTATTTCCTGTATGTCCAGTAACTTTTACATGTTAGTACCAAGAATTCAAATTTCTGAATTGCTATACGCAGCTTTGCCCAAAGCAGCGTGGTTTCCCAGACTTAAATTCCCGTTATACTTTCTCATATAACTTACTTTCTTATATACTTACCCTTCACAGCGTGTGACACAAGTGCATTGAGCAATGTATTTGTGTAATTATTTGTTTAATGCCTGTCCTTATATGTATTCATGTAACTATTTGTTTAATGCCTGTCCTTATGGGTAGATAGTAATCTCTGTCATGATAGGGGGCGCATCTGTCTGGCTCACTGTTGTAGACTCAGTGGTTAGCACAGGAACACACACAGAGTAGGTGCTCAAAAAATTTGTTGAGTCACCAAATACTTGGTGGTAAATTTTCTGTGCTTATTCTGTTTAGTAGAACTAAATATCATGTAAGTTCCATTGAAGTTTTTCATTTTTATTTTTTATTTTTTGCTTTAAATGTTATACATACATACATTGGTTAAAACAGTTATAATGGTTAAAATATTCAAACTTGCATAGATGGGAAGTGGATGGAAAGTAAAATTTATCCTCACTGCCCTTTACTGATCTCCAAAGATTTCCAAAGTTAATGACTTCAATTGGATATTTACCAATATCCCTTTGGATATTTACCATCATATTTCTAAAGAACACATTGTATTCTTGATTTTCTTAAGACTTCGGATAGTATCTATGGATTTCTGGATGAAAGATGTGAAATTTCATATACTCTTACTTTTTCCCTTCTCCCCTATTTGCTCCTAAGTTCAGGATTTTTGTTGTTCTTTTTTTTTTGTTTGTTTCTTTGTTTGTTTTCATCTTTCTACTGGTTATCTTTGTTACTTAGCATTATAATTAATCTATGTTTTTCAATCACCAGCTTAAGACTGGCTCTATTTTCCCCATGCTAAGTGAGGTGAGGAAATCAGTGCACCTATATTTTCTTCTTTTCTTTTTCCCTGCTGCCTTCTGTCAACTAAATTATGATGTTTTACATTTTTTTGAGTTTAAAGCAATTTACATGCAAATATTTTAATAATTTACACTGACACATTGTACCATTACATTTCCTTCTATATCCAGTGCCTTTCAAACATTGTCTATAGTTTGATTTTAAAATAGGAATATCTGAAATGATCAATATATAAACATTAGGAATATTACTCTTTCTATAACCACGTAGTATATTTAGGCACAGGAAGAAAGCAGTATCATTTCATAGAGTTGTAAACAGCAAAATCTGAAAGATGAACCTAGAAATAGTATAGTTAATATTATATATTATTTATAAATTAAATACAATGCACATTATACATTAATATGTTATATATCTCAACAATTGTTCAAAATAATGTCATGTTTTAGTTTGCTTCATATTTTAACATGACTTTCTTTTTATGCACACTACCATCCTCCACTCACCTCCAAAAAAAAAAATTTTTTTTTTTCTCCATAAAGTCCTCTAGTCTCTTTCTAATTTCTACTCATTACTTTTTGGGTCTACTGCTCATTCTGAGATTTCTTTCATTGTACCTCTGGATTAGATTAAACTGTTCTAAGATTGCTTTTTTTCCTCTTTCTTGGATTATTTTTTCATGTTACTGGAGTACATCCTCGTAATATTTTTTTTTAAAGGTAGATGAGAAGTAGACTATTTGAACTCTTTATGTCTAAAATGCCTTTATTCTTCACTTAAATTTTATTTATAATTGCACTTGGTATAGTATTCTGTGTTTACAATTGCTTTATAGGCTTTTAGGACCCCTGTTGTTGGGAAGGCGTTGATGTCCATCTGATGGTCATTTCTTTTTGAGCAAACACTGTTTTTTTCCCTTTGATGCCTTTTAGAATTTTTCTTTCCAAGCTTTGTTCTGAAATTTTACAAATATGTATCTAATGCACTTTTTTTCACTTGACGTTTGGTCAAGTTTGGCAGTCGTTGAGTTCATGTTTTTTCTAGGTCTGGGAAATTTTCTTCATCTGTTTTCTTTGGTTATTTCTTTGGTTATTTCAACTCTTTCATTGTTTATGTTGTCTTCCTCTAAACCAGCTTTTAGATATGCCTAAGACCTTTTGGATATGTGCTCTATATCAGGGCTTTTCAAGTTTTAATGCATGCGAATTACTCGGAAATCTTTTCAAATGGAAGAATCTGAGTCAGTAAGTCTTAACTTAGACTTAACTTAGACTTAAATAGAGTCTTAACTGAGGCCCATGACTCTGCATTTCTAATGAGACAGATGATGCTGATCCTGCTGGTGTGTGGATCACATTTTGAATAGTGAGGCTTTATAGTTCTTGAAATGGCGTTTTGTGCATATATTTTTGTGTTTTTCTTACTTTCCATCATAGAACGTTTTATTAATTCCACCTTCCAAATTAAATTTCAGTCTTCCGCCTGTTTTGTTCAGCTTACAGTTATTTTTAGATGATCGATTGTATTATTTTTTTTAATTTTCAAGAAGTCATAGCAGTCTCTTTTTATATTACAAATACAATATATTGTTGAAATTTTGAGGATACTAATTAGAACATTTTAATGTTCTCTTTTATTCCTTCCATTACCACTGTCTCTTCTGTGGGCAGTTTTTCTGTTTGTTCATCTTTGTCTTTCTTTTTGTTCTACTTAACTTCCCCTGCATATCTGGTAATCGTTGGTTCATTATTAATCTGGGGTTGTAAAGGACTGTATTTCTAATATGGTTCTGTTTATAGTAGCTGGCATTTGTATCCTTTGAGGTCGAATGGACCATTTTACCCAAAAGGCCAGTGTTCTGAATGGGAGGGCTGCCTTTAGTCTCTGCGTCAAAGGGTAAACCCTACTGACAAGTGGCTTTTTCTTTCTAGGACATTAACAAGCTTGGGCAGCACATCTGCCATCTACACCACTTATTACATATGCAGAGGAAGAAGAGGGGCTCCCTAGCACAGCTGTTCTGAAGATAGTCTTCCTGTTATAAGCTTTTATTGCTACCCCTTGGCAATTTTTTCCTATCTATACCTGTCTGGAGCCTCTCCAGAGATGTTTTAAAGCAACTGAATCCTCCCTCCACTACATCTCTTTTCTATGTATGTATTTTGGGTTGTGATTTACTCAGTTAGAGTTTATCTAACAATATAATCAACCTACTTCCTAGCTTCGAAGACTTTGTTGGACTTTCTGGCCTGCTAACGTCATCCCCCTTTCTCATCCTTTTTTTGGCTTGTTTCAAGTGCTGCCAAGGATGTATTTATTTGTATATGTGAATGTCGTTTGAATAGGAATTTTGCATGGAAAGGAGGCAATGTAGGTCCTGTCCATCATCTTGAGTTAAGAGACTATATGGCTGTCTTAGAATTGCTCTAAATGCTTATCTGAATCTGGCTACCACTCATCTGGCTCTTCACAAACAGACAGACCTAACTGTAAATAGGTAAATTCCCATACAAGTTCCCCAGACCTTGCTAATTATTCTTCATGGATCAAGTCGGATTTAATAGTGTTAAGGGCTTTGGATGATTTTAAATTGTTCCCTAAGCCTCTTGGCAGTCCCATGTGTGTACAGAATAGCGTGATCACAAGAGAAAGTAACTATAGAGAAGTACCTAACCTAGAAGGCTAAGATAAAAATTAAAGTTCAAAAAGAACTTGAACTAGCCTACAATTTACTTTGGGGTGTTACATATTTTTATGTGAGTTGAGCTTGACCAACTCTACCTTGGATTTGCCAAGAAAATAATTGATGTGATCACAGAGCCAAGAATGATAACATGTGAAGATCTGTGGAGGATTGGCAGGACCCCAGATCACCGGGAAAAAGCCAATAGAATACCTATTTTTAAAAGGCAATAAAAAGTTGTTTGAGAACTAATGACCTCTAATAGAGTGAAAAAACAGTGCTTACTGAATACCTTGACCCAAATAAGTTTTAAAAAGTCTGACATAGTCATGGCAGTAATGAGTAGAGGAAAAATGTATTCATACAGCACACCAAAATAACATTAAATATCCAAAACTGGGTAAATATTTTTAATGTAAAAATTCTAGATTTTTATTTATTTTATTTATTGCTATCATTTTGTTAGGATTTCAAGTGCATATCTTGTCAAGCATCTAGATCATTCGAGACATCTAGAATTTGGCCACATTTCTCTATTTTTGCATAGACATGCATTGTCATGTAGATGTTCCTGATAACATAAAAGTGTGATGTTAGATTGAAAATATTAACAGAACCGTTATTCAGACACCAAATCCTCCCTTGATAACATATATAGGATATATGTTAACATTTTACATGTATGACTGAAACCTGATGGTGGCTGCCTTACTCTAGAATTTAAAATTAAATTTGAGATTATTGCAATAAACTAAGTCCTTATTCTAAAACAATACCAAATGAAACAGAATACATGCTGATATAAGTTGTTTTAATGAAGGAGGAAAAAAATCCCCACATTTTTGAAGTAGGGGATAACTATTAGGCAATAATTGGGTAGAAGAAAAAGATTAGGAGTTTTCAGAGTCTCCAGCGAATATTATCCACTGACTATAATTTGATGAGATCTTTCACACCTCTGGCCTTTGTCTATAATGCTTTCACCCCTGGGATCTATTTCCTTCCCCTCTTTATCTTGCAAACTTTCCTCTGGTCCTTCCAGTCTGAACCCCATGAAGTCTTTCTTTCTATATATTTTGGGTTAGTTTCTCTGTCTTCTGTGTTCCCTTGGGGTATTTTGGACGTTCAGATACAACCAACCTTTGTTGAGTGCCTACCACCTACCAGGCACTGCATCATGAAATAATAACTCTGTCACAGAAACATGACCGTAGTATAATTATCTTTCTTTCACCGATTAAAGAAGCTGAGGCCCTGAGAAGACACACGAATTGCCCAAGGTTGTACAACTAGCAGACAGCAAATAGATTTTTAAGCTATGTAATTACTTGTATATAGTTCTTTCTCCATCACTGGACAAGGCAGAAAAAGCATCTTATTTATCCCTCAATCTCCGTAGCTGCGCACCACCTGACACATGGTCAAAATGTTACAGATAAATTAATGGATAAACAACATAGTGGACTTGCGTTAAAGGCAAGCTGGATTTAGGTGTAGGTGACTTACCTTTCTCATCTCTTAGAAGTAAGCATTCAATAGATAGTCATTAACATTCCCACCTCCATGCGTTATGCTAGTTTTGGTTTGGGTAGAAGAATTATAGTGAGTGGTGATGATAATATGGACAGTAAAAAGAATAATAATAATGATGATAAGGACACTAGGTGTGCTTAAGGAAGAAAGTGCCACGCTGATGGTTTTGTTCTAATGCTTCAGATAACGTTAAGAACTAATCAGTTCGTTCTTTATTTGATATTTACTTATATTTAATGTCCGTAAGGTACTTCATCAGTCAGTATGGAAATAATAAAGTATAGACACGGTTCCTGTCTTCAGCATAAGACAGGCATGTAAGAGATGTGTATCCATGATGACAATCCGAGGGAGTAGGTGTTGGTGCTACGGAGTCAGAAGGCCACGTGCCAAGTGACCAGGGGAGGGTTCTAAAGAGTTGGTATGCAAGCCAGGCCTGTTAGGTGGCAGAGATGTGCAATGTTTACTGAATGTTGAATGGCGTTTTGAAGGTTGAAGTTTAGGGAAAAAGAGTATTCACTCATTTATTCTTTCATTCGTTCACCCAATACATACGTGAATGTGGATACCAGACACTCTCCCATGCACTGGGATATTGACCGCCATGGATCTTTCTTCAAATGCATCGTCATTGTATTAGACTCTTAAATCATAATCTGATTTCAGGGTTGGGGAGGATCTTTAAAGGTCATCCACCTAGCTTTCGGTTCTAACTTCTAGAACAGTGGTAGCTACCCGAGAATTAATATAAATGCTGGGTTGTATGTATGAATGCTTCGCCCCGTTTTCAGAAAATTTACCAAAACAGCCATAAGAGAAAACCACAAATAAGACCTCGTGCTCCCTTTTACATGCTTCCAGCTCCATGGCTCATCACTGTAAGCGAGGAATGAAAGCAGCCTCAAAAGATCAGCTGTCCTTTAGGAAATAAATTGACAGTTAGTTCAGATAAATCTTTTTTATTGATATTAGATACTAGCTACTAGTGCAGCAAGATCTGGGTAAATAAGTTTAAAAAGAATTATCTGTCACATTGAGGGCATTTGAAAAATATTAAAAAGTACCCATTACTTAGCCCACGATGATCTTGAGACACTCATAAGAATAGTATCTATTAGTTCTGGTCATTCCCTTACTGAGTCTGAGAATGGCTGGCTACGTATGGGAGGGTCGCACTGCAGCATAGATGTTCTGAGAGAGGGTTAGTGGCTCTGAAAGAAGTGGGATTGAACGTCCCCGTTGGCTCTGAGGCTCTCACTGAAAAAGCTCACAAAATTTGGCAAGAATCAAAATGTACATTCACCTGACCAATCTCTGACGATACAGCCACAGTCCTTGAGGCTGAGCTGGGAATGAACACTTAAAATAATTCCTTTTTACCATCAACATTTGTAAGAGAAAGAGAAAAAGAGTCTTAGGTGTTTCAAAACAAGACTTAACTAACAAAAATTATTTTGTAGAAATAAATGTTCACTTCTTGACTGAAAACTTGCCACATTTCACATTAGCCTAATATGCCTTTAAAGTGATGAAGTACTTGACAATTGAAAAATGACTAGCGAGTAGGAAAATGCATATTGAAATACTCATCTGTGTGAAGGTCTTGTGTGGAGGGGAGGGCTGGGTATATGACGATCCGGGTTGCCATGTTTGTCTTGCCTTTCAGCACAATTGTATCAATTATTCTGGAGATTATTGTTGAGGAAAAACTGTCAAAGGAAGCGTCCAATTGACTTCATTTCTCTTTTACTTTGTCATGACCCACACAATGAACCTTTTAGTTGCTCTCTTCATTGTGTGGCCTTTTCTATTCTCTTTTGGCCAAAAGAGCTGGTTTGGAGTGCCACCCCCAGCCCAGTGCTCCCCTTCCACCTGCACACCTAAGGGGTGATTCCTTTTCCCTACTCCAGTGTCCAGAAAAGAGAAGCTCATTGCTTATGCTGCAATTTTGATAACCTAACTGGCAGAACAGTTATTCAAATTTTAAGCTTCTGAATGCAGCAAGATCAACCTGGCCTATCCACATAAATAATTTTGACACGATAAGTATGCGAGAACGATGATAACCGATAAGTGAAGCAATTACCTTGCTTTTTTGGATTATATTAAATGAAGATTCTGATAGAGTAATGAAAAGAGACAAAGCAGACAAAAAGTCGGCTGCAGAGCTTTTGGGCACTGTGTTATCTCTATTATACCATATTGAAATAGAGAAGCTATCACCAATCATGCATTTCTATGTAACTTCTGGCTTCTACCAGTGAACAATGAATAAATTGTCACAAGACAGTAACTGATAAATTGGGATTGGCAGCGCTTTTTAAAAAGCATAAATAAACTTACCAGTCACCTTTTTCCTTCTCAAAGCAGTTTTTAGGGGACTCCAGGAGAGGGGAATCCACTACATCCTATGCTCCCTTCTGTTCCCTCTCCCTACCCCGGGCCTCTTTCCTGCCACCGTTCTTTGTCTGATACTCAGTTGTAAGGCATCAGGACTGTGTTCTGATGTTATCGCCAAAGTTCACCAACCCGTGGTCCTTTTGACCTGGTATGGGGCTCGACTGTCTGGAACTCACAGCAACATCCAGTCAGCTTACGGAGGTTTTTGGCAAAGCGAGTTTCACAAACAAGAGCAAGTATAAAATAGAGACGATGAATTCCAGGAGCTTTGGGTTCCAGCAGGATGGAAATTCCTTAACAACCCACAAACGCTTTAATGATGGCCCGGTCCTGGATTGGATTGTGCACAAACGATACCCCTTGTTGGAGGAGGTGCCAATAGGCACTTGAACCATTAGAAACCACTTCAAGGGGAGCAGCCTCTGGGTGTGAGTGGATGAAGTTTTCTAATGCAAATCATTCCAGCAGCGTGCAGGGTTTTTTTGTTTTGTTTTGTTTTGTTTTTAAATTTTTTTAACGTTTATTTATTTTTGAGACAGAGAGAGACAGAGCATGAACAGGGGAGGGGCAGAGAGAGAGGGAGACACAGAATCGGAAGCAGACTCCAGGCTCTGAGCCATCAGCCCAGAGCCCGACGCGGGGCTCGAACTCACGGACTGTGAGATCGTGACCTGAGTTGAAGTCGGACGCCTAACCGACTGAGCCACCCAGGCGCCCCAGCGTGCAGGTTTAATGATGACTTGTTTATGTTTTCTTTCAAAAATTTTTTCATGTTTATTTTATTTTTGAGAGAGAGACAGAGACAGAGTGTGAGAGGGGGAAGAACAGAGAGGGCGACAGAATCCGAAGCAGGTCCAGACTCTGAGCTGTCAGCGCAGAGCCTGAGGCGGGGCTCGGACCCACGAACCATGAGATCGTGACCTGAGTGGCTGGACACTCAACCGATGGAGCCACCCAGTGACATGCTACCCACCAAGGTATAGAGGCAGGAGCTTGAATATGGGGGTAAAAGGGCAGGGTTCAAGTCCCAAAGCCACCACTTACTGGTGGTGTGGCATTGGGCAAGTCGATGTTACTTCGAGTGTCTCATCTGTGATATGGAGTCTTAGGATTTAAAGGAGTGCATGTTATTGAAAGTGCTTTGTAAATACTAGGCCCAGTGCAAAGGTTAGAAATGACCTGCCTGGTGGATACCTTCAAGTTCTGAAAAAGGACCAGGCCCAGTGCTGTCATGGGCTTTATCAAGGCCAATGGCTTATAATGGCAGGGTCTGCTGACTTAGTTTCACTAAACAAAGAGTGTGGGAATAAGCATCATTAGTCTCCTGCTCCTGCAAGTGGGATCATTTATTACCTCTCTCGTTAAAAATGCAAAAGCAAACCATTCACATGGCCGCTTTTCAAAATGAAAGAACCAATAAAGTTATTAAAAGCAAATCACATTTGATTAAATTATTATCATTATGGTGTTTAAAATAACATTTGTTCTGTTTATCAAGCCCTAGTCTTACTGCACCAGTAAAGAATTTGCCTTTAAAGACCAAAAACACAAGAAAATGGAAAGGAAGCCCAGTGCCTGCACCAAAGACTGGATCCTTGGATCATTTTTCACGAGTTCTTTACAACAATCCTGCACTGCTAGAGCTCAACCCTGCAGACCAGTCATACAAGTTAACGACAGTGGGGTTGAGAGAATCAAAGAGTGTGGGGGGAGAGATGGCAGAAGGAGAAAAGGAAACGTTGACATTGCTAACCCCAAAGCAAGGTCTGTTTTTACATTTGCTTGGCAGTTTTCATTTTAATGACACATTTAGCCAGCTGACTTCGCATAACTGTTACTCATCCTGGTCTTCTTAAATGTATAATTTCTTCCTTACAATAAAAGAAGATTGGTTGTTGGCGTTACTTGGAGTAAAGGCAAAGAATATTTGTCAATTTGTACGTGGTCAACCAACCTTATCCCTAAAGTTTAGAAATCAGCGATTATAAGGTATGTTGCAGGGAGCTTTACCCTAACTGCAGAGACAGGGATTAATCAGATATGGATCGGGCACATGCCTTGTAGCACAGTGCTAGATGATGACTGGTCAAGAGTGGCACCCAGCAACTCTAAAATTACTCCCCTTTCCCACACCATTCTGGCCATGAGAGCACCCCCTGTGCCTCTTTCAGAACTCCCTACTACCCCAAAACTACAAACTAATGACTGGCACACCTGTGGCCTCCATATACCCATTCTGACTGATCAGTACCTATCTTTTACTAGTTGTTAAGTATTTGAATGTCATAGATATCTATTTAGTATTACAAAGTTAAGTAGAAAGAATCGAGAGCTATATTCAGCCCGAAGTAATGAACTTACGTCTATAATCCTTAAAAGAAATCAAGATAAGGCTAATAGAATTTGAGCAAACTTAGGGACATATAATACTTTTAATCTATGTATTGTATTAATGCTTTTATAGGTTACTCTGGGTACACTTGATAAGGAAACATGAGCTTTCCACTTCGGATGGGTATGAAACACATGGAGAAAACCCAAGTCCTAGAATTTTGGTACTCACTGACAAAGGTTTTTGCACGAGTCAGACACCTTTGCAAACCTCTTATGGTATTATACCTTTGACAACTAACCTTACATAACATGGGGCAGATCGAAAAGAGCAGAGCTTGACCCAGCCCATGCCATTTCTAAGAACACTGACATATTTACAAGACCGGCAAAAGCTATGCCAGGTCCGTTCATGTCCCAGAACCAAAATATGGTTTCCATAAAACCTAAGAAAGTATTCCAAGATGGTCTGGGATTCCAACTGGTAACCCATTACTTATGGATTGTATCCTTTTTGAGCACTTTGCTTTCGAAGGGAAATAAAAACCAGGGCTTCTGATGGGGCAGTGACAAGGGGTCTGGCCACTATTGAATGAGTGCACCTTGAGGCTTGAGCTCATGTGCTGGGGCAGCCCAGCATTGGCCACTGGCTCACATCCTCACTGAGTCCACCAATAGTGGTTTCCTCACATGAAAAGTAGTAGTTGTGGTGATGTTTGTGTGAGTAGGGCCTAAGGGGTTACAGGACGTAGACATACCCTCTCTCAAACAAAGGAGAGTATAAGCACAGGCATATTCTCTCTTCCATCCCCTTGAGGGTTCATGTTCCTTATCCCTAGTGTCCAGCACATACTAGACATTTAGCAAATATTCATAGAAAAAAAAATAAATATTCACAGAGATGAAGTGTTAAGTTCTTTTCTCATACCTCATCCTGGTTCTTCTCTCTGGAATGATTTTCTTTTCATTCACTTTGTGCCAACTCCTTCTCATTCTTCATTTATTTATTCATCAAATATTTACTGAGTGCTTACTGTAAGCCGGGAACCATGTCAGGCACCGGGATCCAGCCCCAAACAAGACTTGGCTCAAAGGTCACCGCCTCTGAGAAGCATTCCCCAAGTCTCTGGAGCAGGAGCTGCCTTGCGTCTTGGTTCCTTATTATCTCTGCTGTTATTTATTACATTGCATTTTAATTAGCTGTGTCTAGTTCCTTCCCCACTCTAAAGTGATTTTCTTGAAGGTGATGATTGGATCTTGATTATCACTGTATTCTCAGAGCCAGTAAAACATTATTTGTGATTGCAGTGGATTAATGGAAAAAATGAGCGATCTTTCACCTTTTCCTGTGGCCATGGCCTTTGCCATATGACCTTGTAACTCCTTCCATCAAGAGGCCAATCCTATTTCCCAATTCCTGGAACCTGGGTTGACCTTGCTCTGGCCAACAGAACATGGCAGAAGCGATGCCACTTCTAAGCTTATATCTGAGGAAAGAATAAGCCTCATCTAGCCTAGTAGATGATGGGAGGCCCATAGCTTGATTGCCTTTGTCTTCCCAGCTAAGTGTCAAATGTCACACACGTGAGCAAGGCTATCGTACATGAGCAGCCCTCCACCAGTTCACCAGCTGAACACA
Source organism: Panthera leo (assembly GCF_018350215.1). Lineage (NCBI taxonomy): Eukaryota > Metazoa > Chordata > Mammalia > Carnivora > Felidae > Panthera > Panthera leo. Next base: position 73,516,301 of record NC_056686.1, read on the forward strand.
AACATATGAACATGTTGCTAAGGTAAGCTGAGCTTGACCCAGATTGGCCAACTGTCCAGCTGATCCCCAAACTCATAAAAACTAATAAATATTTATTGACTGAAGCCACTGAGTTTTGGTGTGACTTGTTACACAGCATTGGCTAACTGATACAATGACATTAATTTTTTCCCCCCTTCTTCCACTTAAATAACCACAACAAAAGATTGTATATACTCTTGACCAGAAAGTTTAGCATTTTGTTTGGGGAAAAGCAGTCAGTTCTTTATCTTTCTGATGTTAGGTAAAGGGCTGCTGGAATGAACACCTGAATGTCAGAGCTGGAATAACCTAGTGGTCATCTTACTTATACCTCTAATTTTTTTTTTAATTAAAAAAAAATGTTTAATTATTTTGGAGAGAGTACGAGCAGAGGAAGGGCATAGAGAGAGAGAGACAGAGGATCTGAAGGGGGACTCTGCTGTGACAGCAGAGTGTGGGGCCTGATGTGGGGCTCAGACTCACAAAATGCGAGATCATGACCTGAGCCAAAGTTGGACGCTCAACCGACTCAGCCACCCAGGTGTCCTATATACCTCTAAATTTCTTAAAAAGGAAAGTGAGCCAAGAAAAGTGGTGTAACAGCTGCTTACCACGTACAGATTCAACCACGGTCTATTTTGGCATGGGACTGGAAGAGAACTGTGGGCCTCTACATCTACAGCACTTTCTCACCTCCCAACCAAGTTCTGATAACTGGGGCCTTTCATTTATCTTCTTTTTTTCAAAAGGTACAGTTGGCATGAAATGTTCGTAAACATAGTTAAACTTAATGAGGAACACTATAAGCATCCAAGAATGAGGTTATCTAATGGCTTCAATTACTAAAGAAATGCAGCATTTCTTCTGCCCCGTTTATAATGTTTTGGACCCTCACTGCAGGCTAACCTGAGGCCAAGCGTTCCCCAACAGACAACTGTGTATTCATGCATGCCCCCTCAGCTGGGAGCTTATAAGTCTTACAAAACACCACTTTCTCAACTGGCCACGTGGTTAGTAAACTCTGACTCAGAGGATATGATCACTGCTGAGGTTTGTTTGCTAGAATTTCATTTGCTGCTGATCATGTGGTTCTTGGAGGATCATAATCAAACAGCGTGCAGGCCCAGGATCTCTTCAAGTGACATTATTTTCCAGCAAGAAAATGAACAATTTCATGTGAAAAATATATTCTAGAGCCTAACACTTTTGTGTTTGGCTTAATAGAATATAATGTAAGACTTCTTTGCTGAGTAGGCAAAGGAATCATGGATTGGAGATAGGAAGGAAAGAGCTGAGGGTTGTGGTTGAGGCCTCTGGGTGTTGGTATAGTATTGTCCCAATGAAAGTCAATAGCTGAGAAACTGATACATACCCCTGGTCTAAATATATAATAAACAACAGCCCTGAAGACAAAGTATTTGGTATCGATCTTCTCTTAGAAATCAAACTGAACCTTATCTCATGACAAAGTAAAATTAACTCTTTTGTTAATTACTGTAATTATCTTCCCCACATTTATTTTGACAAGAGTGTCAAAGGTGGAAAACTATCTCCTTAAATTGCCTCTTGCCTATTATGAATTACAAATTCATACAATTTTGATAGATCATTTTATTCTCTCCTTTACACTTGCTTTGGGCCTTTTGCAACACATGATTTTTTTTTTTTTTTTTTTTTTCACAGAAATGCCTTGGTGACTTAAAAAAGAAATGAGAAGAAAGGTCAGATCCAAAGTATAAACTATTTGGAGAGACACCAGATCTTAGAACTACCATCAATCACAGGGATTCTCATCTTTCCTCTCGTTTGCCCTCTAAGGATGTCCCAGAATTCTATGTTATAAGCAGAAATTAAGAGGTCATTGTGACTGGTTCAGGGGTTGTCAGTCCAGGATTACCTCAGGTGTGACTTTTGGCTTACGGCCTAGTTTTTCTTCCATGTTGTATTACAGTAGAGATCAATCCTTAAGGAGGTGGAAGAAAATTCTCAGGTCACCATGAGCAATCAAGCTCTGGAATAATGGTCGTTGCTTGGTTGTCTGCACAAATCCCCATCAGTTGCCACTGAGACCTAGAACTTCCCTGACCTGACCACAGTTACTCTCTTGGGCTTTACAAACCATCCTTTGTCTTCCTCTTCTGGCTCCTTCGGAAGAGCTTGGATAGGAGAATGAACTCTGTTGGGATCAAAGGGAACCTATTATTTGCTAATTTAAACACTTCATTGTCTGGAAAGACATAACTTCTCCCAAGAGTTGGCTGTTGGCAGAATTTTCCCAAAGCACAAATTCTTCACTAAAAATGTTAATCCTGCAAAATGGCCTTGTTCCACCCAACTTGTGAAGCAGATGGGGTAAAGGTCAATGTCAAGCTTTACTGCTATTTTATTATGGTCCTCAGAAAACAATGAAATTCATTCATTCATGCATTCATTAATCAGTTATTAGGCATCAGCTATGTGCCAGGTAAGTATTAGGGGGGGCCCATTTTTTCCTTCCAATGCTCACAGACCAGTAGGAGAGGCAGGCACATAGAAGGTTGTAAAACACTCATAGGGACATTTTTTTCAACTCCTATATTGAGTCCCTCTTAGTAAAACTAATTTCTGTGTCTTACTTGGTATTCACAGGAAAATCAAGATACTTTACTTTAGAAATCTGTAGATTGGAGAGAATGCTAATAAAAAGGCAAAGAGTTTATCTAGAGGCAGGCACAATAGAACATAGAAAACGTACCTCGTCAATATTTGAGAGTGGAGTGGGAGGAATAGGGAAGGCATGCAGGAAAAGGTGGGTCCTGGGATAAATCTTTTCTTTTTTAAGTTTGTTTATTTACTTTGAGACAGAGAGAGAAAGAGCACAGGGGGAGGGAAAGGGAGATGGAGAGAGAGCGCTCACAGTGCAGAGCCCGATGTGGGGTTCAAACTCACAAACCGTGAGATCGTGACCTGAGCTGAAAACAAGAGTCCGATGCTTCATGGACTGAACCACCAGGTGCCCCCTTGGGACAAATCTTAATATAAATGTAAATTCATTTTAAGGCAGTTTCACAACATAGAGAATATTGGAGAAGAACCCACTCTGCATCTTCCCCATGGGACCTCTGCCCTTACTGAGCAACTGTCCACTAGAGCATTCTTAAGAACTGAAAAGCCTTTTGGGGTTGCCCATTTTATACTCTGGCAAGCCATCAGAGAAGTTTCTGTGCATAGATCAACTTTTTCATGCTAGCAAGTCAATTAACTAGCCTGGCCTACCCAGCTGGGGTGTAATGTGGTTTGTACTGTGTTTTGTGGTTAATGTTCATGTACGTTATTATTACTGACATTATCTGTTCTAGATGCTGTAGTGAAAAACTTTTTTTGTTCCCTCCCTAGTGGCTCTAGGAAAAGGAAAGCTTTACAAACAAATAAATAAACCTAAAATTTCCCAACACAGAGAAAGCATGGAAAGGCCTGTTCCTTGATAAACACATTGACATTTTCATTTGGAAGGTTCTTGTTTTCTAACGAATGACTTTCCTATTGTCCCCAAGTAGTTCTATAATACTTTACAATAGAACACAAAAGATTGAAAAGATAGGTAATTTTCTCAGTTAAATTGAGACTTGAAAATTTCCTTGGACTTTTTAGTGATTTTTCTTGCACATTTTGCACATTTTACACATTTTCAATTTAATACACTCACGAAGGCAGTTCTGGCTTATCTATGAGTAACTAGGCACTACCTTGGCTCAGACATTCCTAAATCCATCTATTTTAAGAATTTTAAAGTACCTCTTATCATTTCAGAATTCAGATTCAAAGTCAGGGAAAGGAAGAGAGATATTTGTTCTTGGCCTCAGTCCCATTCTGAACAATATGAGGTTGATATGGTAGCTTGGAGAATGAATTTGGGATGTGTATAGATTTTATTTTAAAACTACTTACATTTCCTCTTTCATGAACAGGCAAATGGTGGTTTTTGCAAGTGTCTTCCCCAACTAAGAACACATCTTTTGTGAAAGGAACATTCTCTTAGTTCTCACTGGGTCTTTAATAAAAATAAAACCGTCTCTTATTTTTTGTGGGAAGATTAAGATACTTTCTTTAGAAAACCTCTTGTATAGAGAGAAAGTCCATAAGAAGCCTGAGATCATTTGTCTCACGAATTCTTGGAAGTGTAGGTACTTAGACTGGAAAGGTAAAAGAATCAAGCCCTATTTCCAGTTCATAACTAAAATGAGCTGGGCAAACTGAGGCCTCCAGGCTTCTTCAGCCCTGTGAAAAATCTCACAGGAATTCTTTAGGCCATCAATTTTTCTTTGTGTTTGGAGTCTTGCTATTTCTAGAAGTGACTAAAATGACTCCTTAGTGAGATTATAAAGACCACACAGACTCTCCTTCTTAAATTTTTTTTTTTTTGATGTTTATTTATGTTTGAGAGAGAGAGAGAGGGACAGAGTGTGAAGGGGGGAAGTGCAGAGAAAGAGGGAGACACAGAATCCAAAGCAGGCTCCAGGCTCCAAGCTGTCAGCACAGAGCCTGACACGGGGCTCGAACTCATGGACAGCGATATCATGACCCGAGCCAAAGTCAGACACTCAACTGACTGAGCCACCCAGATGCCCCGGACTCTACTTCTGAGACGACACTGTTCCATCATCAATGCCCTCATCCTCTTCTGCATAGAACGATATAGCATAAGATACAGCTCATGTGGCATCTCTTCTCTTCCTTCCGAATATCCTGGGATAGTAAAAGTTCAAAGTTAGGGAAATATCAACAAGTTTTTCTCTTCTCAAGTCTCCCCTTGTCAGTCCTGTGGCTGTGTCTTGTTGGCTCCTACAGAGTCTGGGGACCACTCTTTCTGGTGACCTGCACATGCTCACATCCTAATAATTTCTTTCGCTTCCCAGCTCTTCTATTTCATTATGGCTCTTCCTCCGCGGGCTCCTGTTTTCAATCAAGTTTTCCTTCAGTGAGACGTGAGAAACGATCCTTTCGTTTTCTTTGCTGTTTGTACTTCTCTTCACCATTACCATGGGACCATTTCAAACTATCATTTTTAAAGGTCACTTGTTTTGTTCTATATGCAGTTGAGCCAAACAATGGGTTAATGACACCCGAACAAGCCATATTAAAATTACGTGCTGTATGATCATCAACAACTATTGAGTAAAAGGAGAAGAAAGTAAACACGCTCCCTTCCAAGAAACCAACACTGAAGATATTAGTTGAAATGTTAAAGTATATTAGCCAATTACATAAAATCCTTTTATATTGCCTTGCTTCATTTCAAACATGGCATGGGCTATTTTGTCTGTGAACTCAAGTGGAACAAAAAGCTACAGAATGCAATTTGTGTCAGGAGCTGGACTACAGAAGGACAACTAATTCTAATTAGTACGAATTCCCCATAGGCCAGAGGGAGGCCAAGTGCAGGAACCAACTGCCTAATGCTCTTTCTATCTTGCAACAGGTGGGCCAAGGCCTTCTAAAGGTTGTCATGGCAATAGCTAATGGTAGACCTTTAGCTGGACACCAGTAATTAATTGCGGGCATGTCTAGCCTTTGAATGTGATATCTTTTAATACATTTCTGAACGAAAGGAAGATTGGCTCTTCTAATTGGTTAAAATTAAAACAGCGGAAGGCTTTGCCAAGAAGTACTGTGATACAGTGCAAGTCTGATCTCAGCTTCTCAAACTTAGATTCTTTGCCTATCGCTACACGAAGGAGTAAAGAGAAAGGTATTTACTACTGATAACATGAATATTCAGTTGAATGTGGGCTCAAGAGCAAAATATTCATGCAATAACACTGCTCAGCCATGCTTAAGGCCTTTATAAGGCACACCTTCAAAATTCTGACAGATTATCAGAAATGTGGATCTGATTTCCCCGAGTGTTTATAGCCTGCAGGGCAGCTATCACTTAGTAATGATCTCCTATGATGGCCTTATGCTTGAAGGGTGGCCTCTGAGTACCGCTAGGTATGCAGATGTAGCCAAGAACTGGGAAGTGCTGGAACCTCTTGGGGGGGGGGGGACGGTTAGGGGACTTCAGGAGATGGCTGCACCCGGTGCCCTACAGGAGTCCCCTGGATGCCCAGCTGCAGACCCTGGTTAGTAAGCAACCCTAAAAATTAGCCAATGGTGGCCTATTGGAGAAACAGGCATGGCCCAGTCTTAACAAAGTGCCTGCAAAAAGAGTGAGAGAAAGTATTCTCTTCCTTTTGGGTTTGGAATTGTGCAGTTGCATATTCTGAAATTTCAAAATAAAAAGACCAATCAGGACAGAAATAATAGCTAGACATGGATTGAGTCTTCCTGTATGTCAGACATTGTGCTAAGTACTTTGTGTGTATTTGATTCTCCTGGCGACATGAGGAAATATGTTTTATTATGATTCTAGTTTTAAGGATTGGGAAACTGAGGCATAGCAAGGTTGACTTGTTTCTTGTCTCCCAGATGGGAAGGGACCGAGTCAGGATTTGGATCCAAGCTTTACCCCAAGGCTTGAGCTGTTCACAGAACAGAAAGCCATTGAAACAGTAAGTTGAGTTGTGTTTATTTATTGTAGAAGGCAACCAATCCCCTTTTTAAATGATTCAATCCAAAACCCATTATGCAATCTTTGAACTCTTGAGTTCTGAGCCCTGAATGAAAATTTCTGAACTTTGACCCCATTTATTGAAATGAATTTTTCAAGGGACCTTCTATTAGATGCTTATATTTGTAATTACAGGTCCATTCATTCTTTTTTCCTTTCTGTTGGACAAAATGGGAAATGCACCTATTCTTTTCCCTTGTTCTATTGGCAAAACAAACAAACAAACAAATAAATAAATAAGGAAGGGTCTGTCCCCCTTCTCACTGTATCAGCCAGAAACACATTTGAGATTTTCCAGCTACTTCTCTTTTATATCTGATGTTTTAAAAAAAAAAAAAAATAGTGTTTTAGTGAAACAAACAGATTCAATCCATTTTAAGAAATGGATGTTTTAAAAATATGAGGTTCTAAGGAAAATTATGCTGAATTATATATTTATGAGGATTAACTTGTTTTCATGAATAGTGCAGCTTTTCCTGGGTGAACAATTTCCTTTTGGCTTCATTGGATGAGTAAAATACACATAAGAGTGTTTTGTTTTGTTTTTTTTCAGAGATCTTAGTTCTTTAGGTGAACACTTGCGTTTGAAATATTTATCCTTGTTGCTCTCCAAGTGTGCCTGAGAAGTATACGAGGAAAAGGAAAACTAAGGCATCTTCAGGAGTTTAGTTCCTTGGAAAAAAAGTCTTAGTACAGTTCTTTGACCATCTTACCGTGATATGTTATGTGGGCAAGAGACTCCCATACTGTGTTACGACACGTCCCCGGTGTTGAGGTCTGTATGCCCCGATACATCTCACCTTTACCTACACATGTTCAAACAGAACAGTTTCTTAATTCATTGTAACAGATGGAAAATTTCTGGACTGTGGACCACAAAAAGAGGAAGATTGTAGAGAGTGTTATTGCCTTAATAGTGTTTCTTTATCAGGGCCTACTGCTCGGTAAATAAGGCAGGCACTGGATTCCTCATGGATTTACTTTTACTAAACAATTGGACTGAAAATGCTCCAGAGGGGTATGCCCTGCCCCCGGCCCCCCACACCATTCTGTTACTTGAATCATTTTATTAATAAAATGCTTTTTAACATGACCTCCCAAGATTTTTGACTCTTATTGCTTGGGTGGCACTAGAGGCTAAAAGGAGGCTCCTTTTAATAACACATTTGCATAAGTTGATCTGAAAGATCCCCATGTGAGTACATGACTCCAGGGTTGGCCTGTCATCTCAGAAAAGCCTGAGGTACTCGTCCCAAAGAGATCAAAACTCAAGAATTAACTAGTCTTCATAAAACGAGAACATCTCTAGGAGCAGTAAAACAAATGATTATCATTTCTTTTTGGCGTTGGACTATGCCAAGCTAGAGAAAAACAGAGCTTTCAAACGTTGACAATCTGGTATATTGAAGTATGACCATTATTTTTTATTTTCCACATTTTTGGTCCAAAGACAGTTCTGAGTAATTGATTCCCATAATGAGCTATGGTTCGTTAGTCAATTTAATTTATAATTGAATTGGATGGATGTAACTCTGTGTAAAATTGTCTCTGAAGAATCTGTTTTGTTCGTCTGTTCAACTTCTGACAGGGATGGAAGAAAATCTAAATTATTCCCTCCTGCAAGGGGGAAAAATTCAGAGTCTCAGCCTCCCTGGTGAAATTAAGAGAAAAAAAATATTTTTAATAGTTGCCATGCAAAAATATTATGGCTTTACTAAAATTTATACAAGCATGTCAATTAACACATTCATGGCAAGGTTGGTGGATTCAGGCGTCAGAGTAATGCCTGAGGCAAAGGCCCTTCCTGAGCACCCGAGAAGGGTTTCTCATTATTAGAATAAACACCAGGTCTCTCTGCGTTTATTTTTATCAGTTATTGACAAAGATGGTCGTATTGCTACATAAATATGCCCGGAAAACAATAGCTCTAATTCTCCAGGTGTTTAGACAGTCATCACAACTTCTATTTTCCATACATTTCCTATAATGGTGTAATTTGGGGAACAATTATTAAAATAACCGTGTGGAGTTTTTCTCCTCAAGTTTGGAAAGACTGTCAGGAAAATTTTTAACTTTAATTGTTAACAACAGGCTTTCATTTTTGTTCAAAGATTTTTCTCTTATTCCCCAAGCCCTTCACATTTAAAACTTTTACAACCATCTTAGCACACACTCAAAACAAAGCCATAATTATGTAAAAAGAAATGTTTTACAGTTAATGCCATCTAAGACACTCACCAAGTGCCAAAATGCATAGGATTTTGGTAAAAGGCAATCTGTTCTTTGAGGATAATGCATGCAAACCACTCTTGTGCAAAACCTGAGGCAGGAATAGTATACCGCCTTAGATCACACCTATGGAGCTGACTTTGATGCTATGCCCAGAAGTGGGTTACAGGCTGGGATTTGAATGAAGTTTAATCATTTTTAGAAGCGAAGGGCCTTTAGGGTACTCTTGTTCCATAAGACTTATTATATCTCAGACAGACTAAGGCATAGGTTGTATTCTTCCTTGTTAACAATAGTAATACAGTAATGATCTCTAATGATGGACCGTTGTATGAAACAGACTGACCGGGATGAAAACAGCTGTCATTTCACATCGTCAAGCCTCGTCGTTCTGTGGACAAAGAGATCATGAATTCGCATCCCGTAATCTGACGGAGAAGGCATTATATCGCTGTATGTCCACTGCCATTTGTGGGGGCTTTAATGTAATCCCTTGCAAATGTTAAAAATATATATTTCAGTTAGGTACAATGATATGAATAAATAAGGTCGAATTAACGCGGGTCAGGATATAAAGTTCAAATGTTACACTTCCCAAGAGACGTGTTCGCCTGACTGTTCCCCCTTTCCCTGACCTTCGTAGGGTTTTAGCCGGTTTCTGTATTTTTAGATTTCTGACATGGACAAAAAAGATATTTCATTTGGAAAAATACCTGCCCAAATGAGCCAGGCTCGACGTCAGCCCCCTGATTCTAAACAAAGCAGGAATTAACTTTGCCAGACGAACAAAATCACCAGAGATCGCTTAAATTCATAATTGTTACATTCCTCCTGAAGAACTTTTCAGTGGGACTCATCTTTTATGTAAGTCAGCTACGGAAAATGGATTGAAAGTTGAATCTAACAAAATATTCAAACCCGCATCAATCATTCATACATAATGCACAGTTCAATGAGGGCTGACTCCAGGGCCCAGATAAGCAGTGTCACAGTAAGTTATGTTCTGTGGCAGCAAAATCAGTTGTGATCAATCACCTAGTAACCAGCATAAGTTACATTTTTACTTTAGTCCTTAAACTCTTTTGAGAGTACTTTGGAAAGTATTGTTTTTATCTAAAGTAGCAGATCGATACCGGGAATCAATAAGCCCTCATTCCCAACTAACAGGGACAATGGTGAGTGAATTCCTTTAAACATTTTCATAGCAGCGAATGTTGGGTTGAAGGGGAGATCATTAATATGTCAAATTTTAAACGGGATCTTAAAAATCTCCTCCAGGACCTCTCTCAAAGAATGCCCTCGTTTCTTCAAGACAACTGTTCCGTTTCTAGGATTTCCAGTAAAATCATCAAAACCTTGTATATTGGTAGGTCCTGCAGTTTCAGTCTACCTCCAGTAAAGTCTGCATGATTAGGTATTGAAAATTTGGGGCGCTGTGAAATTTTATAATGCATTTTGTGTGATGGGGTGAAAGCCCTTGCAACGGCACTGATGAACATCAAAAGCAGCAAATAGGGGGTTGGGGTTGTGCGCCCCCGCTTACTTTCAGACATGAGACCGCAGAAGGAAGCCTGCTTCCCATTCTTGAGAGCCCAAGGAAGAAGGAAGAGTTGGACATTGTCGACATGAGTCAGTTTTTTCACAGTGTATACGTTCTCTCTTTTAACCAGTTCCTTGAGGGCAGGGACTATGGCTTATATTTCATTGTATTCAGGTGTTGCTGGTGTATTTTTTACACTGACAAAGATATTAAGGGAATATCCAATGGTGGTATTTCTCCAGCGCCTTACGATTTTGACTTAAAAGCCACAGCTGGCCCTTGATTCAGTGGCTTGACTTCCACAACAGTAGAGGGTTGACCTGGATGAGAGATATATGGAAACTGGGTAGTTATCACAGGATCGGATGGACCATAAAGTGGGCTTTAAAAAAGTAGCAGGCTCTGGGCTTTGAGAGAGTGGAGGGAGAGGGAGTGGAAGGTGGAATGGGCAGGCAGGAAGGGACTTGCTCCTCCCTGGACTGATGTTCTTCAAGCTTTTTTTATTGGACATCCCTCAATTAAAAAAAAAAGTCCTTTGAGCACACATCCATACGTGTTTGTCTATAAATTATATACATATAATAGTATCATCAGTTAATATCTCAGGCACAACACCTGGAGCAAAATTTATCATTTGTGACAATGAAGGTAGCCGACTTAATTTTTTTTTATTATTTTTGGTTCACTTGTCATATAAAATTATATTGTCCTTATTTCAGTGAGTAATGTGGCTGTTGATGAGCTCACGCTTGGAAGGGTGTATGTCTGTGGCAGCTCCTGCTTGTACGAGCGGTATCCTGTTTGAGCTGTATTTTTTGCAATCTGTATTAATTTCGATTTGTACCCTTGCAGCAATTTTAAAACTTAGGTGACTACTTTGTGAGGTTCATGTGACTAAAGTTAGCTAACAGACTCCATAAATCCATTTGATCAGTGCGTGTAACCCCCCAGTAATTGCATGTTGTGTATGCTGTCACTCCCGGCCCTCGGCATCCAGGGCTCTCACCGCACTGCTCAAAGCTGTCTGACATGCAATACAAATCAGGGTGGGCATGAGTGTCAATTCATATAGTAAATACTTACAAAGCTTACTTTTTTTAATGTTTATTTCTTTTTTGGGGGGGAGGGGCAGAGAGAGAGGGAGACAGAGGATCTGAAGTGGGCTCTGCGCTGACAGCAGAGAGCCAGAGGAGGGGCACAAACTCACAAGATCATGACCTGAGCCGGAGTCGGACACTCAACCGACTGAGCCACCCGGGTGCCTCATAAAGCTTATTTTTAATATAAGCATAAATGGACATCCTAGCACTTCTTCTTGTGTATCAAAGGATCAGTCTGCACAGCTCATTTTAGAGAACACTGTGCTAGACTACAGGAAAATGTCCCACTGTTCTCTGGGAACGAACAGACTTCTTTTGACATGAACACCAGAGACAGTGAATTCCATCCTCCCATTTGGGGAAAGGTAGCGTTATATGATAGAGTCACTTCTGCTTCCTTTCCCTTTAAGCGATATATAGAGCTAGGAATTTATTCATCCGCTCATCGATTCTATAAATATTTACTGGGAACACTCTGTAAGTCTGGCATTCAGTCCTCTGTCCATATGGAATTTATGGTCTAGTGGAGAATATGGAGGCAGGACATTATAATACATCAGAATAAGTGCACCAATGGCAGCAAGCACAGGTGTTCGGTGCTCCAGGAGGGACAGCTCCCTGAGATGTGGGAGGTCAGGAAAAGCTCCCTGCAGGAGGTGACACAGGCATTGAGGCCATTGGATGAAGTGGGACTGGGACTAAAATGAGAGAGAGCAAAGTGTCTTAGAACCGAAGGAAGTCCTTGAAGGCTGGCATGTGGAATGTAAGGTAGTGGGAAATGAGACCAAAAGGTTAAAAGAGAGATTAACTTCAGCAAGGACTTACCTATTCTGTTCTTAAAGGTTGAAGTTTATCCTGAGGGCAAAGGAAAGCTGTTTCAAGAGAGGACAAACACGATTAGAGGAAGTCAAGTATGGAAAGTATTTACTAGGATGCTTTGCACTTGCTAAGTACTCAAGTGGCAGGTCTGATGAGCGTTACCAATATTGATATCATTATCAATCTTGGTTTCTCAATATTATTATCAGCTTTCATCTGTGGCGTCATCCTTCTAGCTGTAATTTGGAGAGCAGGTTGAAAGGACAAGGCATTTTGTCTGAGCTCTTTGTTCTTAATTTCTTCTCTTTACTTTTGAGATTTGCCGAGCCCACTTAGTTCTATGCTTTCCCTCTTAAAGAATCTTGTATAAAACTTTAATTTTATCTATGTATTTATTTATTACTGAAACGGACTTAGTGGGAAGAGGTAAGAGGGGCCCCTGGGGAAATAGAAAAGGGTTAGACTTGGAGACGGGTTATTGAAGGGCTTTCATCATAGAGAATCACGTATCTCATGTAGAAAGCATTTCACACCGGGCCAGTTAGGTGCGCATACTTAATAAATACTTGACTGACATAGTTTTTCTGTTAGCTTGAGGAACTCTCTCACTCTTGAAAGCCTGGATGACTTATTCTTTTCCTATATGAAAATTTCTGCCTTTCCCCTTCTTTGTGGCGTGTGTGTGTGTGTGCACACACATGTGCGCAATGTGGGTGTGCTTGGTAAGTTTATATAACTACGCGGTCAGCTCCTTCCTGCCGTCACGGAGCAGTTTAAAACGCAAGTGCCTTCCCTTTTAAATGTTGTACTGAACACATTAGTCTACCCCTGTCGCAACAGCTTCACAAGTTACATCTCACTGAGGAAAATTTTTCACGGAGCACTGAGGAATGAACATTTCCTTAGATTATGTAAATATTAGCAAAGATACTGTGAATGGAATTGCTGACGATTTTGGAGATAATTTCTCTTTGTGTCATCAACATCTGCACAGAAAAATTTGGAGAGATTGTTCTTCTATGATGTCCTTAGGCCACCATCTTGTTGAATGGAAGCAGCCGCCAACCTTTCTTCGGTGTGTTAGCCTCAGTTCAAAAAGTGTGCAAGTGAATACAGATACGGAGCTTTACATTCTTAGTGGGGAAGATGGGCTATGAAAATTAGAAATGGTCATGGGAACCCATAAAAAGTACCGTTTTTAAAGGAACAGGCACTAGCTGTTAAGGGGATAAAGGGCTAGATGATGTAAAAACCTAGCTGTGTTTTAGGCATTTCATCATTCAAGGAAACAGGCGGCTTATTCCCATTTTTGGAAACACTAATACCTGCTGTGCTGAAATTAAACATTGCATGAAACAGGTATTTAGAATGCCCATCAGTAAAAAGATTAAAAACAGTAAATCTCAGGCCCACGAGGCCCAGACTAAATCTGGCACGCAGCCTATTCTGCAAAAGACTTCCTACTTTTGAAGACAGCAAACTTCAGCCTGGCCGGGCAAAGACCAAGCACAAATACCGGGAGGGAATCTTTTATTTTTCTTTCTTGCATGAAGGATACTGATGCCTCAATCTTCTTCTTAGCCAGCATAGAATTTAGTCCCAAAGGAAAGAACTTAATTCCCTGAGACAAAAGTGTGAAAACCTATTGAAAGAAATAATGTGCAAGCAAGAAGTAAACCTCTTCAGGTGATGTAGGGAAAGTCCGCATGGAGGTGTCTGAAGGAACTGGTCTGTTTGCTGGGCGGACCATCGGCACCTGTCAAGTGCGTGGTTGTGCGATTCCAACACCTTCAGTGACTTATCCACAGTGACAGAGGATTTTCCTCCAAAAAAAAGCAAAACAAATATTAGTTGGTGATTCTACTTAACACGTCTGCAAATGCGCAAAAAAGGCAAACATAATTTAAAGCTGGCATTACAAAGCTAAGGGTATACAATCTGGAACGGATGATCTTTTTGTGTGTGCGTGCATGTTGTCAAGTTATAGTTTATCTTGGACTTTTATGCGTGCTTTCCCTTTTGGGTGCATTTTCATCCAATACTGTCCCAGATTTATATATGTAATATCACCTACAGAATGATGTACAATATGCAGTACGCGTACTGTTGGCACAATCCATTTACAATAATAAAAAGTTAAAAAGATAAAATGTAAGATAATAGTAAACAAAAAAATTAATGCTTTTCTAGTTTCTTCCTTCTAACTTTTCATTCTCTAGCATGTCCTCTAGCGCATTATCAGTGGACTGCTTTAAACCGTTTTGCTTTTCACCCTCCTTCCATTTCGTCCCCCTTGTCACCGTACTCATCTAGGACCTTAACTCCTCCCACTCTTTTCTTGTTTTCGTATTTAGGATGCACTTTAAAAATTTCATTTTAAATCCTCCATTACTCAATTTCATTTGAAATACTCAAGCTTTTTCATTTTTAAATACTCAATCTGCCTTTTTTCTTTTTTTCTTTTGCTATTAGCTTCCATTTTTTCTCAGCGTTTTCAGAGTGCTTTCGAAGCACCCCCTTTGTCTCTACCCTGAGTACCCCCTTTTCATATTCTTCCTCTCTCGCAGCTTCTATGGCATCCCTCGGTCTGTGTTCCTCATCCACACTCTTCATCTTCAGTGATGCCTTTTCCTCTGCTCCTTTTATCTGCTTCTTCTTCCTTCCCCCCATGCCTGACTCTTTTCCTCCTGCTTGTATTCCTTCTTTCTGTGGCTTCCTCTCTACTCAGAACAGGTACACCTGACATTCCCTCTCATTTCGTTGGCCAAAGCAAGTCACATGACTAAGCCAGATACTAGGTGGGCAAATTTTACCTCTCCCCGGCAAGATGTTTTAAGTCTCATGGCAATAGGGTGCCTGGGTGGCTCAGTCCGTTAAGCATCTGACTTTGGCTCAGATCATGATGTTGGGGTATGTGGGTTTGAGCCCTGTGTTGAGCTCTGTGCTGACAGCTCAGAACCTGGAGCCTGCTTCAGAATCTGTGTCTCCCTCTCTCTCTGCCCCTCCCCTGCTCGTACTGTGTCTCTCTCTGTCTCTCAAAAATGAATAAATGTTAAAAAAAAAAAAAAGTCCCATGGCAATAGATTGGAAATAGAATATTCTTGCAGGGAAGGGGGAGTGAATAAGTGGGAACAATAATATGATTATCATACATAATAAATGCTAGTGAATTGAATTATAATCAGAAACACTTAATGACCAGTATATTCTATTGGGAATGTACAGACTCATGAGAGTTTTAAGAATTATTCTTGTTTTTGTTTTCTTCCTCATCAAAATCTTCCACTTACAAGAGGATTTGAAAAACCTCATCAGATTGAGTACTTAGCACTGATTCAAAAGACATAAAATTGATCATGAAGTGGTTAAACAACAAAGATAATATGACACAGGAAGAAACTATAGAGGTTTTTTTTTAAGCACTAGGGAAAGATTTTTGGTGGAATACTCAGATCAGAAATTACTTGCACCCAGATCCAGAGGAGTTTTTGATTTTTCTTGTTTTGTTTTGTTTTATTTTGTTTTGTTTTAAATCCTGTTCACTGCAACTACCATGGAGGGGAGAAACAGGATGACTTTATAGATTGTTTATTCAGAGAAATGTAAGCCAGTATTTGCCCAGACAGGTGCAGCAGCTAATCAGAATATATTGTTACAGCTAAATGTGGTTGCAAAAGACTTAGGACCTGAAAGTCTGAACCTTTTCGCATCTACCAGACAAGGACACTTTAGAGCCTAGGTGCCTCTTTTTCCTAACTGCTGGCACATTTGCACATGCATTCTTGGATTTTTCTTCCTCCAAGAGGGCTGACGCCCTGACCAGGGTAGGTAGGTACTCAGTAACTGTTTGTTAAATGAATCAATGAATGTTGAGCAGTTGCTGACAGAGGCTGAATATTCTCTAGCATTAGTATATCAAGCTTGATAAAAGAAAGTAAAAGATTGGGGCCCCTGGGTGGTTCAGTCCATTAAGCGTCTGACTTCAGCTCAGGTCATGATCTCACAGTTTGTGAGTTTGAGCCCCACACTGGGTTCTGTGCTGACAGCTCAGAGCCCGGAACCTGCTTTGGATTCTGTATCCCCCTCTCTCTCTGCCCCTACCCCAACTTGTGCTCTCTCTCTCTCTCCCTCTCTCTTTCTCTCAAAAATAAGTAAACATTAAAAAAAAAAAAGAAGTGATAGATCTAATTTAAATTCCTATTTAGTGTAGCCGATTATGTGTGATAGTGCAAGAAACCGGAAGTGAGGTGTCAGGCGAATAAGCATAAGCTTAACTCACTATCAAATGCAAGGGAACTTTAGATTTGTATCTTATTTACAGCCTCCCGTCTCTGGCCATATCTATAATTAAAGTTATTTAGTTTACTCTGTATATTTTATTGCAGAGCATGCAATTGGTCATTCTAAATTATTCTCCTTTTTCATTTAAAAAATTTCTGAATTTTAAAAATCTTTTCTGGTCTGGCTATGAAGTTCGAAAATGGATAGAGCTAAACCAACCTTCATCAAGTGTCCCAGTGGTCAGATGGGGAAGATCACAAGGTAAATAACATCCCTCTCAGACTCTACCTGAGCAAGACCTGAACCCCTATGGGCCATCCCCATCTCCACAAACACTTGCACCCAATAAGCACTCAATAAAAAATTGCTGAATTGAACAGGAAAGGTAGAGACAGGTTGTGGTGCTCAGAAAGGCTAACTCACACACCACCCAGAAATCCCAAGACTGATCACCAGCTGAATATGTCTGAACAACTCATTAAAAACCAGGGGAAATGCAGGAGAGCATTTCTTCCCTACCCCATTACTCTGTGGGAAATATAAATGAAATAGATCATTTACATAACGGCATAATGTGCCTAGATATAACAGATTATTTGCATAACTGCATAATGCCACCAATCAGGAAAAAAGCCTTAAATATTTCTGGTATACGAACATACAGAATTATAGAAGGTATGCATATCAACCAATAATCAGAGCCTTCTCTTTTTTGTAACTTGTATCCCAATAGAGAGAAACAAATCTACAGAAATGAATGAACCACCCAGCACCATGAAATGAAGGGGGGCAGTGCTTGTGAGACCCGAGATCGCACAGTCCGGGTTCGGTTTCCCCAGACCAACGTTCTCTTCCTGCATCATGAATGACTGATAGGGACCTGTACCGATTGGAATACAAGAGCAAGGCCTGAAAATAATTTTAGAGCGAGTAATGAGGAAGAAACGACAAGATCGTTCTCTTAGGTATCAAATGCCTTACCTTTCTTGTTAACAATGATAGCACTTCGAGGCACTAGTAGGATAAAGGAAGGAAAAAAAAGGAGCACGGTTTAGTGAGCTTTAATAATCTTCTTCTTTTTCATAACCAGAGTAGCTATGCCAGGTTATATATTTACCTTAGTGCAAAAGTTCTTTAGTGTGTACAATTCCGCTGAGTTCATTATATTTTTAATGTATCGCAGACTCATTTCAGATCCTGATTTCCCAGTACAAACTAGAGTAACAAATATATAATTATTCTCATAAATAACTCAGCACCTTATATTTCAAACAAGTTTCCCCACGAGGCACAAGTGCCCTATATTAAATTCTTTTAAGTGTAAGTTGATTAAGGTAAAAATTAGTTGTTATTACCTTATGGACATTTTAGTTTTAGCAGCAATTCAAAGCCAGGTCTATCACAAGTAGATTTGTTGCCGCCCACAGGTATAATCATCAGGAAAATTAATAATCATGTTCAGTGTGACTATAAATCATTGTGGTTTAGGCAATTAATTTCTGTAGAAAAATGAAAGATCTATAAGTATTATTACTGTGCAAACTACATGTTGTGAAAACCTAGATCCAACACAGTCAAATTGCAAATGCAAGGTTTCTAATTTCAGAGTGTGATAATATGGGGTCATCAGAGGCAGGGAAGCTGATGACTCTGAATAAATAATGTGGTAATTTTTAGCGGTTTATGGCTGTAGTTTTCAGAGCATACAGAATCCAGAATCTCTAAACCAGAAGCCGTGGAAAGAGTTGCTATTTTCTAGCAAAGGCAGAGAAAAAGACGAGACAAAAACGCACACGGGGCTATTGGAGTGAGTCCACCCTCACGATGGGCCAGATACCCTGTGAGCCCAGTCATGAGGCAGGCCACTGCTCAACTGCTTCTTCGAGACTGCTTTCCTCCTGGCCCCTGTGTGCAAGATGCACAGTTACATCGGGGAAACAAAGAGCTCTGGGGAAGCAGCGGCCGGCCGTGAGGACTTAAGGTGGACCCGAGAATCTCCCAGGCGCTTACCTTCGCACTTAATTCCCACGACCGCTTTATAAGGTGTGTGTGATTATCTGCATCAATAGATGAGGGAAGGAGCTCAGAAAATGGCTAAAGAATTTGTTCAAGGTCAAAAAGCCTGGAGCTGGCAGAGTTGTGATTCCCATCCAAGTTGACCTCTGAAGTTTATGGTCTCTGTTTCTAATTTTATTCTCTGATTTTTCTTCACGCTTCTTCGTTCCTCTTTTCCCCTCCTCTTTCCCTTCTATGATTCTATTACCTGATTTTCTTTCTCAGATTTTTCTCCCTCTGTCTTTATGCTTTTCCCTCATGTTTCAGGTCATTTACTGATGCCTACAAGTATTTCTTAGCCAGTTGATGATCCCTTGGTTCAAAAGGCTGCTGCCTCTTTGTGCACTTGTGGCATTGGTAGGCATGGCTATTTGAAGAACTGTCCGTTTCTCATCATAGTCGTGGGTATTCTGTCTTTCCAAGCCTGCCTCAGTGTGGATAAGCATGGTTCCATCTCATCCCAATTTCTTAAATTTCTTTTCTAAGAGACGTCAATCTTTGTTTTGTGTCGTGTTTCCTAAGATAGGTTCTGTCCTCCCTCGTGGTTTAAAAAAAACATACAGGTAAAATGAAGAATAAAAAAAAAGAGAAGACACAGAGAAAGAAAGAAAAGAAGGAGGAATGAAAAAAACAGGAAAGAGAAAGGAAGGAAGGATAGAAGGAAGGCAGGCAGGAAAGCAGGAAGGCAGGAAGGAAGGAAAGAAGGGTGGAAGGGAGGAAGGAAGAAAAAATATTGCAGAATGACTGTTCCCATTAAGAAAGAAAGACTTGTCACTTTCCAAAAGATTCACCGCAGGTTTCTTTAAGTAGCAAACTAATTTAAAACATTGACTACTATTTGATTTGTGCAACTTTTCAGGAACTCACTCATTTGCATAAAGTAAGCCACCTCTGTTATTACTTCAGCAATACCTCACCTTATAGAGCACATTTAATGATGTATTTTCACCAGTCTAACTCACTTGACTCAAAAAAAAAAAAAAAAAAAAAGCAAAACCACATGGGATGGATGGGGATTTTCACCTGAAAGAGGAATTTAGACCCTGAGGGATTAAGTGACTTGCTTAAGCCACATACCTAGAGGAGAGCTAGGATCGGAACTCAAGCCCAGGTCTCTGACTCCAAAGCCATGGCTCTTTAAATTACACAGACTAATCGGGCTCCTGGTTCCATGCTGTTGCAATTGCTCGGGTCAATGAGCCCAGAACTCAATCCGCTCACTCAATCCATTGAACACTGTGCTATCCTTATCCTACCTGATCTCCAGACAGTCTTGACACCTTTAAAATTTTCTTGTGTTTTCGGGGACTCCTCTCCTCTTTCTTTTCCTCCTTCTCATACCACTCTTTCTCACTCTCTTTTAGTGGTCCATCCTTCTTCTTCACATACTTAAATGTCAATTTGGTTTTGGCCCCTTTCTCATTTAAACCCTCTCCCTGAAAAATCTTCTTTCTTCCCAAAGAGTCAACTACTGCTCATTGCTGAAGATGAATGCGTATTCATACCTTCAGCCCAGAGTCCTGCTCTTAGGACTATGTCTATAGTTTCAACTGATAAATGGATATGTTCATTGGAATAGGCAACTCAAACTCAGTTATATTCCAAATGAAACTTACCTTCCCCACAAAATCAACTCCCCCATTTGCTTCCTACCTAGGAATTCCACCGTCCCACAATCCCACTAGGGACCAACCACCAGCAAAGGTAGGTCACCAAGCTCCATTGGATCTTCTGTCCAAATATGTCTTGTGTCTGCTCCTCTCTCTTTATTTTCCACCCCCAATCATATCAGGAATGTGGGTATGCTTAAGATTAGTGGGAAAAACATCAACTTGACTCAGGTTTTTATTCAAACTAGGACCCCCAAGCCAACCCCTAAACCCAGGCCATGTAGTTCACAACTGCTTATTTTTACCCTTTTCTTTTTCAGCACATCAGTTTCTCAGCATTATATTATACTTATGCATTTATTTGTTATTGTATGTCTCCTTTACTTTAAGCTTCAAAACATGAGGGGATTTTCTGTCTTCACGGCTGTTTGTCAGGGCTAACAAGAGTTTCTGCTTCATAGTAAGTGTGAGAGAACGGTATGTGGATCAGTCAGCATCCTTGTAGAAACAGAAGGCACACTTAAACTGGGTACATTAACATTTAATAAAAGAACTATTTACTAAGGTGTGGATATGGTTCAGGAAAAGGAACAAAGGGTCACAAGGGATCTCAGGCTGGTAAGAGCTGGGAGTGCTTATGCCTGTTGGCCGAGTGGGTAAAGGAAGCGACAGTTACTGGAAAAAAATTGCTGGAATTTGGAAAGAAAGCGTGTATGAGTGAATCGCTTCAGTAGAGGGGCACAGCCAACCTCCACAGGGAACCAACCTAGCACGGAAGGGTGTGGGAAGGAAAGAAAACCCTGATTTATCGTCTTGCCTCCAGCTTCCTGCTCATGCCTTGTTGTCCTAGCCCAGTTGACAGCTAGAAAGCAAGGGAGCACATGAATGTGGTCACAGCCTACAGTAGGGGAGAAGGGTGGAGAGAGAGACGCAAGGAAGATCTTAGCGTATGGGTTACAAAATGAATGAATGAGAAACAGGTGAATGAATGACACTCCTAACTTTATTCTAATACATATAAAAGTAGTGTGCCACTCAAAACTGCATCAACTTAACTGCAATGAACACAAAGCTGCTTTTGATGCAACTCATACCCTGTGCAGATACACCCTGGCTGAGAACCACTGCTATACACTGAGGCCAGTGGCATCTTTTTGAAGTCCTTATATGATCACATCAGTTTCTTATTTCAACAAGCAGCAGCTCCCCTTAGCCTACGGAATAATTTCCAGGCTCTTTGCCTGGCGTACCATGACCATCGTGATTTGACCCCATTCCTTTTCTGGGCTTATTCCTTCTTGCCCAGAGCAACCTTGCCACTACTCACCCAGTGCATTTGGAGAAAGGACCACACCTAGTCCTTTATGCTACCATGCCTTTGCTGATGTTTCTTCTTCTGGCAATGGTGTTTTCACCCTAATCTCCTTTCCATCTTACATACCCCTTCTCTGGGCTACATGATGCTTTTCTTTGAGAACGCCTTGAGTATGACATCTCTGATGCTTTCTATTCCACCCTCTCCCGCTCTGCATGATTTCTTTGTTTATGAACACCTTACTTCATTCCAAAGAGATTCAAGGTAGGGAACCTTACACACCACCTCCTTCCTTCGGACTTTCATAACATTTTGAAATGCCTTTGTTTACACTTTCATCCTTGTATTGCATTATTTAAATTTCTGCTACAAGATTGTCTTTGAGAGCAAGGACTGGATTCATTTTACAGTGAAACTCTGACATCTAGAAATGCCCAACACACCGTACTTAGTACTTACATGATTGTTAAATGAATAAATGAATAACAAAAAAGGAGCCTAAAGTACTGAACCATCCCGTGTAATTCCAACTCACTGGATTCTAAAGTTTTAGAATCCAAGGAGTAAAGCAGAATTGGTTTTTGGGATTGTAAAAACAAAACTGGAAGTGATTCTTCAGATTCGTAGGGACAAGTATATGGATAAGCAAATCACTCTTTAATGCCCATTCATTAGCTGGAAATATGAGTAGTCCAAGGAGGTCAAAACTCCTAGAGAAGAAAATGAACAAATGAAGGGTGTAGATTTTAAAGTAACACCCAGGCATACCTCCTCTCACATATTAAACACTGTGTCAATTATAAATCACTATACAAATATTAACGACTTATCATCATTATAATTAGTCATCATCACCTGGTAAGAGATACACTTAATTTGGAGAAGTGTTAAATATTTGCAATGAAGGTGGGCCAATGTTAGAATAAGATATTTCCACTCTTCTTGCCTGGCCTTTGTGTTTTTCCTCTGTAACTTTAACACTTCATAGACTGGTTCTCCATTTGAAGACTTGATAGAGCCCTCAGGTGGGGAGGGAGTGGTAGAGAAGAAATATTTAGTGATCTTAGAGAACATTTGGAGAGCAGAATTAGGTATCTTACAAAGTTTGGTGTAGCTCAGGTCTTCTCTAGGGTACTTTTCCTTTACTCTTTTTCTTTTTTACATTTCTTTTGAGATAAAATATACGTGCACTGGAATTCACAGACCTTAAGTGTACAGTCCTATAAATTCTGACAAATACATATCCACATGCAGCAAACATCCTTATCAAGAAACAGAACAACTTCAACACTCAAGAAATTTCCCTTGTGCTTTTCTCTGATCAATCCTCATTCCTACAGGCAACCGCTATTCACATTTCTAACACCGTAGATTAGTTTGGTCTATTCCTGAACTTCACATAAGTGGAACTTTATAGTAGATATTCATTTGTGTCTAGCTGTGAGTCAACATAATGGTTATGTGATTCATCCATATTATTGTATGTTTCAGTAGTTTGCTCCTTTTAATTACTGCATACTATTATAATGTATGAATATATCTTTATATACTTCATCTATTTTCCTAGGTGATGACACGTATGCTGTTTACAGTTTCCAGTTATTATGAATAAAGCAGCTGTAAGCATTCATGTGTAAGACTTCTTACAAACACATGCTTTTATTTCTTTTTGGTAGATCTCTAAGAATGGGATTGCTAAGTAGGTGTATATTTAACTTTATAAGAACTCCCAAACGTTTTCCCAAAATTATTGTACCATTTTATACTCTCCTCAACAATATATGAGAATTCCAGTTATACCACATTCTTGCTAGTGTAATCAGTCTTTTTAATTTTAGTCATTGTAGTGAATGTGAACAGGAACCTCACCAAGATTTAATTTGCATTTCTTGGATGCTTAGTGAGTGATGTTGAACTTAGTGAATGTGTTTTCACTTAGTGACGTGTCTTTTCAAGTCTTTTTTCTTTTTTTAAATTGAATCGTTTGTCTTATTGGGTTATAAGAATTCTTTTTAAAAAGTTTTATTTATTTTTAGAGAGAGAGAGAGAGAGCACACAAAAGTGGAGGAGGGGCAGAGAGAAAGGGAGAGAGAGAATCCCCAGCAGGCTACATGCTTAGTGTGGAGCACAACGCGGGGGGTTGATCTGAAGACCGGGGGATCATGACCGTGAGATCATGACCTGAACCAAAATCAAGAGTCGGCTGCTTAACCGACTGAGCCACCCAGGTGCTCTATAAGAATTCTGTATATACACTGGGTACATGTCTTTTGCCAGATACAGGCATGCACACACACACACACACACACACACACACACAGTTTGAATGAGAAAATATTGAAAGGATGATTTTCTTAACGGTGCTTTTAATGAGTAAACATTTTTATTTTTGATGAAGTTTTAGTTATCAATTTTTTTCTTTTATGACTAGTGCTTTTTGTCCTCTTAAAAATTATTTTCCAGATATGAATGTCATTTTCTTCTAGAATATTCCTAGTTTTAGCCATCATGGTTAGAGCTATGATCTATCTCCTATTACTGTTCGTGTAAGATGTGAAGTAGTGGTCAATGTTGATTTTCTTTTTGCATGTGGATATCCAAGTGTTTCAGCACCAATTTTTGAACAGGCTTTTCTTTTCCCCCGGAACTGCCTTAGCAGCTTTATCAAAACCCAATTGACCAGGTGGGCATGGGTCTATTTCTGGGCCCTCTATCCTGTTGCATTGACCTGGGTTGTCTACCTTTCATCAATACCATGATGCCTTGATTGCTGTGGCTTTAGAAAAAAATATTTAAATTAGGAGATAAGTGGAGTCCTTCAACTTCGCTTTTCCTTTTCGGGTTCACTTTGTCTTTTCTCGCTTCTATCATCAGGAAAATTTTAGAATCAAATGTCAATTTCTGGGAAAAAATGAAAATCTATTTGACTATGCTTTCATGGAAACTCTAGGTGAGTTTGGGAAGAATTAACATCTCAAGAATATTAATATTCAATATTTTAATATTGGTAGTATTAATACTGATACTAAAAATTTTTAAATCCAAGACTGTTGTTCAGCTCGGGCTGCTGTAACAAAATGCCACAGACTGGGTGGCTTAAACAACAGAAATGTATTTTCTTACAGCTCCAGAGGCTGGGAAGCTCAAGATTGAGGTGTTGGCTGATGTCTGTCTTCATTGTTTGCCTACAGCTATTGTGGCAGAGAAAGAGAATTCTGGTGTCTCCTACTTCTCTTTTGAGGCACCAACACAGTTAGATTAGGGCCCCACCCTTAGACCTCACTTAACCTTAATTACCTCTTACAGGCCCTGTTTCCAAATACAGTCACGTTGCATGTTAGGGCTTCAGCATGTGAATTTGGGGAGGAGACAATTCAGTCCATAGCAACTATGTTATATCTCTTCATTTATTTAGGCCTTTTTTAGTTTCACTCAGCAATATTTTATAATTTTCAATATAGTGGTCTTGCACATCTTTTGTTAAATATATTCCTAAGTATTTTGGGTTTTAATGTTATTTTAAATGTAATTTTAAATTTGATTTTCTGGTTTTTTGCTTCTAGTACATATATAAATACAGTTGATTTTCATATATTCCTTCTTTTAAGGGACATTTTTGAAGGAAGACTTGGCTGTGAAAATTTGACTTAGAAGAACTTGGTGATGTCTAGTAAATGAGACAGAAGCATTTGGTTTCACAGCTATCACTTCAGAATTAGGCTGAGGTAGCCACACAGTCCTTAACTTATAAACCCCAAACACAAGGGGCAAACACCACTTTTTTGTTGTAAAGTAACCATTCTTCATCTTCCCCAGAGTATTACCTCTGAGAGATCCTTTCAGGATGGCTCCCATCTGGGGTCCTGTTTCAGACAAGAAGGTGACAAGAAGGCTGTGTTTCTATCAGTCACATGTAACTGTCCATGTGGGCAGCTGTCCGGTCCAGTGGTCTAGCTCCTTAACCAAAGACACCATTGTGGTGCCATGTGTTTCTGTGATAGTTTCTGTCTTTAGGCAGCAGAAAGCAGACTGAATGTAATTGAATACTTCTCTAGTATCTATCTACAAATGTAAAGTTTCTGGGTAGCCAGGGTATGAAGCTGTGGGTTTATTTTTCAAATGGGTTAAATGCAGATTGGATAAACAATAAACCGCAACAAGGAGACAATCTAAAAGAGCCCAACTCTTTATGGAAAATTTAACTCTGTAGTCATGGCATTTCTGATATTCTCACCATGGCGAAAATGTTGGGACTACCTTGTAGAAAAAAAACCCATATTGTTCATAGGTTGTATATGCCTCAAAGACCTTAGTTGGACCTTCAAAACCTTTTTATTTCTTTCTTTATTTTTATGACTGGGGGTGGATATAAACCTTTAGGTGAGAAAGGAAAATTGCTTATTCCAAACAAGCTTGAATTTTTGCCACATTCCTCTTTGAAATGGAATCAGGTACTTGCACTGCAAAGGAAGACCAAAGTTAAGAGCAATCAGGGCTTTCCTAAATAAAGTCCTACACCTTCAGGGGAGATCTGGAACAGAAGTACTGAAAATACAGCCCCTGAGATTCTCACCCACTTGATACAGAGCCAACTTTTCTATTTAGGCGAACTCACCTCATGTCTTCGAATAAAGTGTCCCACTAAATACTAAAGAAGACGCTGATTCTCCACAGTATAGCTGCACGATGCGATTCTTACTGTCACCAAATAACTGCAAGGACACACCACAGTGCATTTATTATAATCTTCTGTGAAGTAATACTCGGTGATTCACTTTGCATTCTCAGAGTTTCTATTGTTGCTAGATGCCTCCGTAAGTCAGAATTGCAATAGGCCATCCATTCGGTCTGGTGATGTTTATTTAGCCTCTTTGAGTCTATCCTCTGGAGAAGCTTTTGATTCCAAAGACACAGGGGGCATAAATCCATCAGCGGGGAGTTAGGGCAAATTAGGTTTAATAGCCACAGAGTTGAGATTTTGCCACTGGACTTTTTAAATATCCATTCCAATTTGTTAATACAGCATAGATTAGTTTGAGGATGATTTCAGACTCCCCCGTTGAGAGTTTTACCTATGTAAAATCTCCGTAAGGTCAGAAGTTAAGTGTGCCTGGTCACCAAGGGCCTTCAACCTCATGGGATGATAATACAATTTTACGGTTTAGGTTAAGAATTCTCTCACTTATTAAGGCTCAAGGATGAACCCTGGACCCAAAGAAAACACGCCTAAAGAGTGAGAAACGTGGCTACTGTTCATATCCCAACAGCAGAGCTGCCACGGGGAAGGCAGAAGATAAAAGTAAGAAAAAGAAAACAAAAAGGCTTCCAACAGACAATTCACACATGTCACAAAAATCCACCCTCCTGTGTCTGAAGTCACACATATGTCTCTGTATTTCTATATTTAGGCTTATCTTTGCAATATCTTTGATTGTAGAAGCCATAGAGCTTTTTATTCAAACGGGCATTTGCAAACGATATGTTTCCATTTGCAACACACATCATTTCAAATCATCCAGATGCCGTGAGCTCTTGCTTAGTCCACTAATTTATGTGGCTTTGGAATTGTCAGATTAAAGCCTAATTTGACGACCAAATTTCCTTGTAAATGTAATTAGAAATACAAGGCATGAGGCAACCATACGGCAGCTCTAGCTGAGTTAAAAGTATCTACACATCCTAAAACTTTTACTCCTTTTTATTTGAATCATCCGTGTCTTATTTTAGACATGTATTTCATTGCCGTCAACAATAGAATTATTTTCATGTTGTACCGCACTCTCTTGAAAGATAATGTCAAATCTCTGGGGCTTTTATCAAGGTTTTATGAAGAATGCCACGTGACCTCTGCAGATGGAAGAAAGCCACACGAGCATTTGCAAAGCGGGTAAATATTCTGTGCTTGAGTTTGGGGGGGCGGGGGGAAGGCGCCATTAGCTGGTTTAGTGCATATAGATCTATATCCAAGAGGCTAATCTTAAAAGGAGTTAATTTTTCTCCTATGTGAAGAGTAAAATAAGCGTTCCTGATGAGCGGAGTGACCCTGGTCCAGTTGGGGGTTCAGGGACCCAGACTCCTTTCATCCTGTGGCTCTACCATCCTCAACGTGTGGCTCTTGAGGAGACCGTCCTCACATGCATCAAGCTGGTGAATGTTGCAAGAATATGATGGATAGCAAGTGGCAGGTTTTTACAGGTCAGGCTGGGAGCTGGCAGGTGTCACTTCTCACGTTGCATTGGCTGGAAGTCAATCACATGGGCTCACATAACCGCAAGGCCGGGTGGGAAATGTCATCTGGCTTTGTGCCCCGGAGAAGAGGGACATCCTTATCACTAAACATAGCTGTGCTTATTTTTTTGTTACATCAAAGTAAATAACTTAAATTCTTTAATGAAAAAACGTTAATAGAAAATCTGAGGGTGAACATGTCTCTAATCTGTGGGCACACCAGAATTGTAGAGCTGAGACAACAAAGCTATATATTCTGTCTCTCTTAGAAGGAATGCTCTTTAAAGAAGTGGCATGGCATGGGAGAAAAAGCAATAGACCCCGATTCAAAGAATCTGAATTGTTTTCCCCCATCTGCTACCAATTACTCGAGTGACCTTAAGCAAGTCACTTTCTGGGCTTCATTTTTTCTCATTGGCAAAATTAGATATTAGGCTAGATGACTGGTCGGGTTCCAGTCAAATGCTAAGCTTGTGATTCGCTGACTTTGTTTTGTTTTCTAATGTTATGATATATCTACGACTAGGGGAGTGCTAAATGAATATTTAGGATGTTACTTACACAGTATAGTAGAACTATTATTTTTTCTTTAATTTATAGGCTTCTGTGAGTGTTTGATAAAAGTTTTTGCCTTTTCCCCTCTGTACACGAAAGCTTTTAGAGATTTACCCTTTTCCAAGTTTCTCACTGCCTATTTTTTGTGGAACAAAGGCTAACAAAGATACCACTTTTATGGATAGATGCTCATTAAATCATTACAATTTTAGGTTTGCAAAATAAACTGGGTCATGAAGCTTAGTGGTTGTCATCTGTGAGGACAGTGAGTGAGGAATTGAACTTAGGTCTTTTCAATCCCCACCTGTCAAATTGCCTCTAGATAATAGATGGGATATTGTTTTGTTTTTATGTTTTTTTATTTTATTTAAAAAATTTTTAATGTTTATTTAGTTTTGAGAGAGAGGAAGAGAGAGAGAGCACAAGTGGGGGGGGGGTGCAGAGAGAGAGGGAGACATAGAATCCAAAGCAGGCAGGCTCCAGGCTCTGAGCTGTCAGCACAGAGCCCGATGCGGGGCTCAGACTCACTAACTGCCAGATCATGACCTGAGCTGAAGTTGGATGGTTAACTGACTGAGCCACCCAGGAGCCCCTACTTTATTTTATTTTTGAAAGAGACAGAAAGGGCCGAAAGGAGGAGAGGGAGAGAGAGAGAGAGAGAGAGAGAAAGAAAAAAGAGAGAGAAGGAGAGAGACAGAATCCCACACAGGCTCTGTGCTGTGAGCAAAGAGCCCGATGCAGGACTGAATCCCATGAACTGTGAGCTCAGAACCTGAGCAGAAACCAAGAGCCAGACACTTAACCAACTGAACCACCCAGGCACCCCCAGTGTTAATACTGGTTAACATTAAAATGTCCTGAAGGCCTTTGTGTCCCCTATATCCAAAATCACCAAAGAAAACAGATTTTCACGGTAAGATTTTTACTTTTTCCCCTAATGTCTTATTTCCTTTACTTCCATGGGTATAGATGCATGTGCGCCTGCGCGTTTAAAATAACCTACATGCTCTTCTATTTCCTTCACTCTTGAGCGTATTTTTGTAGCCCTTATATTCTCAATAGGGAAATGGATTCAGATTTTTTTCAACCTAATTTTTCCAGACTTTCCTTATCCTACCCTATGTTTTACAAAAGCCTATCTTCTCATTTTAATAAATTTACGTAGGACAAGATCTGGAAATTCTCCCACTGAGTGGCAGAAGACGATATGGCAGTGTGCTTCATTTTTTTGGATCAGAGTATATAATCGTGGCCCATGGAGTTACAGCATTTTTTTTTTTTTGCGAGTGGGGAGAAAACAAAAAGAAAGAAAAACAACACAACACAAATGTTTAAGGACCCTGTTTCCTTTTGCAGGATAAGTATCATAATAAGAGGCCAGGGCCTCACCCTTCTCAATCCTTCTAGAGTAGATATTTCTTTAATTCCCACTGGGCCAAAGGGAATAACGATCTGGGCAAATACCTGGTTTCACATTATCTGTTTTCATCAGAGAACTTCAAGACACTTTACCAACACAGATTCATTCCCATCACACTTACAAGAAGTAATATTGTCCTCATTTTGCTGATGGGAAAAGTGGGGCACTGAGGGTATAAGTGACAAATTCAGAGCATGTGGCGAGCAGACAATTGTACCCAGGGCTCTGGAGAGCCAGGCCCCTGCTCTAATGACTACGTAAGACTTCTTCCAAGGATGTGGCTCACATTTTAAAAAAATATATATATATACATGTGTATATATATATATATATATATATATATGTGTGTGTGTGTGTGTGTGTGTGTATTATTTATTTTTAAGGCACAGAGAAACTGCTGAAGAGACAGAGGGATGAAAAAATTTAATAACTCTTACTTAGAAGGTTGAATGATGCATATTGTTAGAACTTGGAAAATATCACCCACCTGGAACAATCCAAGGCACCGAAAAGCTGTGAAACTATTAACAAACAGCAAAATAGGAAATGAAAAATATTCATGGGGATTTTTAAAAATAGAAATATCTTGGGCTGAGCACTAAATTTGAAAATGAACTACCCCAGCTTCTTTTAAATACACAACTTCATTGCTGATTCTCGCCAATGAAAACATATTTGGATGCTTTCAACGAGACACATTCTCTGTGCCTCTATCTCTCCATCAGTCTATTCCCAGTGTGATCTTTGTCATTTGATACCTTCATTTGAACAAGATAGGCTTGTGTATTAAGTAAAAGCCAAAATATGCCAAATGTGATGAACTGTTTCAGTTTTGAAAACATCAGCTTAGGTAAGCTTTTCAACAATAAGACATTAATAATCTTCTGCAGATGATATGAAGCAACTTTTAATGATTGATTAATAGCTCTCTGATGCAAACGGTGATAACAATGAATGTACATGTTCATTGTTGTGTAGGCAGATACAGAGATCGTGATTCAAATAAAAATTAACCTATAATTAATAAACAGGCACACGCTGAAGTCAAATATTTGTGCTTCCAGTCCCTAAAGCTAGTGAGCATATATAAAGCTTGTCAGTATTTTTAATTTTATTGAGAGACCAGGCGTTCATAAAATGAGAGAAGGAGGACAAAAGGGTAGCTTTGTCAGGGAAGGATGTGCTTTTAAAATCTTGCCCAATAAAATCCTGCAAGTAAGCAGATTTTCATAACCTCATTTGAAAAAAAAAAAACTTGGGGGGCTTAAAGGGAATCAGGCAATCCACCCAAAAGAGATGTTCCATTTTACTTCCCTTTTTTTCTTCTCGTTCAAAAGTCTCTGTTGACAGAGCAGCTCTGACTCCGTCTTCTGCAAGGCTGGCATTTTACTCCTTTATGGTGAGAGCAGTTGGGAGAAGGTATGGTTGGGCCAGGTGACCAAGAGGAAGCACGGGGTGGTGAGGCCCATGCCAGCGAGGGGGGCCCGTAAGACTTGAGGGATGTTTATGGAATTTTTCACATCCATTTGGAAGGAGAGGATACAGAACACAGCTGTTGGAAGGATGTATAGAATTGTAAACCTTTTAGTAATTGTGTCACTGCCAAATTATATTTTCTCTTTGATTTACTCAGTTAAGCCCTACACAGTTCAGGGGAACTCAATATGTAACAGCGATAAAAATGATGGCAATTGCCAACTGGCAAAGATTTATATTGTGGTTTTTGCAAAGCAGTGGTTCTCAAAGTGTGGTCCCTCGACTAACAGTACCTGCACCTGGGAACATATTAGAAATGCAATTCCTTGGGCCTCAGCCCAGCCCTACTGAATCTGGGTGTGAGGCCCAGCAAGATATATTTTAACAAGCTTTCCAGATGACTCTGATCCACACTGAAGCTTGAGAACCAGTGTTACACAAAGCAAACAGGACTCCTGGGGTAACCTGACTTTATGGGAGGGCCAAAGCAAATGGGATCTTCTTCAGAAGGTTTGAGTCTGGGGACTGTCGTGAAGGTTCTCTACCTTTGTCAGGAAGGACTCAGGCAGGGTCTTAGAACCAGGTACACTAATTCTGAAAGGTCTTTAAATCAAATAACAATTTGTATTTTGAGGGTGTGATTCTCCCACCTTGAAATTTTCCTCCATGTACCCTCTGGGTTTAAGTGGTGGTGAGCCAGGAGCAGCTCTAGCCAGCTTCCCAGAAAAACAACAAACAACAGGGTCTTTTGCAACATTTTTCTTGTTGAGCCATTAATGCGAATCCCTCCACACAAATTCCTCTCGGTTATCTTTCTAGCTGTTACTGAAACTAAAATTACGTAGGTTGGATTCCTTACCTACCATAGTAGTAGGTTCACTGGACATGTTTGGGTTCGACAGAGGGAGGTTTAACAAATCAGATTTTATATGCTATCAGTCCTTAAAATATTAGACTATCAAACCCAATGTAAAATCTGTGTATTGTAAAAGTAGAAAATTTGTGACATAAATTAAAAATTACCCTATAAGTAATAAGCAAATATTATGTCTATTTCCCAGTTACTATATTGTCGGTGTTATCTTAGTCACTTGTGCATAAAGATGCAGAAAAAAAAGATAAATGTGACAGTGCAAGGGTGACACAGAGCATGTTGGACAGCCCGTGTGAAGCATGATCTAGAGTCCCTGCCATGCCAGGCATTGGCCTGAGGAGTGAAGGACCAAAGGTACCTTGGGAAGGGGACAGCATGGCAGGGCAGGAGAGGCACTGGGAATCAGGGAAGTGATGTTACCAAAGGGTATGACCGTTTTGGTGCATACATGTTGCACTATGGCTCAAACTCAAAAGGAAGAAAATAGGTAAATTGAAGACAAATAGTGTGGAATAAAAAGAACTATTAATAGTGAAATTTCAACCCCATAGATCTCTTGTCGGGGGATGTCTAAGTGTGCGTTGGATGGTCTTCACGCTTGTTTGGCAAGCTGTGTTTTCTTTTATCATAGCACTGATTACCTTATATTATAAATATCTGTTTATTTACTTTTGTCCTCCACTGGACTATGAACTCGTAGAGCACAAGGGCTCACTAGTTCTCTCCCCTTACCCTCCCTTCCTTTTTTCATTGCCCTAGCATCTATAGTGTCTGATACAGATTAGGTAATCAATAAATGTTTTTGAATGAATGAATGAATGAATGAATGCACAATTATAACCTGAGTAAATCTAGCTGCTAAAGTTGGCAATAGACAGACAAGAGATGTCTCTGGCCCCATCACAGGACAGCATGGCTCTAGGCTCTAGGTGCAACCGTGAAGAAAAGGTGTCTCTGTGAATGACAGAGGCCAGTTATAGAAACCAAAAAGAAAATTAGTTCTCGTAGGAGCTCAGTTCCAGAAATGGCATCTTGTTTGGTGTATTAGGACTTGTCAGAAAGTAGTGGGGCTCAGCTCACACAGACATGGACCTGGTGGGAGGAGGCAAAGGGTCAGGAAAACAAAAACAAAACCAGAAATCTTCTCTTTTCCTTAGGTACCTAGTAGGTTTTATAGAAAAGCTAGGTTTAAGTCAGGATGGTTTAGCGGAGTCACAAAGGAACTTGGGGAAAGATGCCCTCAGTCCATGGACAGACTAGTCTCAGAGGGACAGTCACAAGGAATCTAGAACAGAAAGCCTCTAAAAAAACATTTTAGTTGAAGCTGAGTCTATGTGTGTGCTATTCACCTATTAGTTATTCACCTGAATAATACTGGTTCTTTAAGAAATAGTCCTGCTTGTAACACATTTTATTATATTACAAACAACTGGCCCAAGAATTAACATTGGCTTTGAGTAGGAATGACTTGAATATGATAAGAAATTATCGAGTGCTTGTTGAAAGAATAAATGAATCAGGACAAAGGCTATGTGTCACAAGTCTTAGGAAGAGTCCAATAATCTTAGGGTGGGAGCCTGTTTTATCACCAGTCAGTGCCTCAGGTGACTAAGCAAGAGAAAACAAACACTAAAGCAGGGGCTTTTGACTAGGAGACACTCCTTCAACCACTAGTTTGGTAAGACATAGAAACTGGCTGCTAAGAGAGATGATGCCTACCATCTACAAATATTTTAAAGAAAAGACCTCATCAATTCTGAAGAGTTTTTTGTTTTTTGGTTTTTGTTTTTTGTTTTTCTCTCTTCCTAGCCTGGAGACAGGGCTTAGGTGGACTCCATCTAGAATCTAGACAGTTTCTCAAGACTTCTCAGAGCGCTCTGTGATTCATTCCGTGGTTTTTGTCACTCACCTCTTTCCCCACAACTTCACCTTTATTTCTTGTTCTTTCTCTTCTCCCCTTTCTCAATACTGGCCGTGTCTCTGACCTTCCTGTTTCTTTCACATCAATATTCTTTCTTAACATGTGTCTCCAGACTCTCCTTCCTTGGCAACTGTTTTGGGGAATGTGGCAACTGGGCCCGCTGTGTTCCAATACCAGGTCCGGCCTCAGCTCACTGACGGAGCTTGTGAAATGTGTTTCAAACGGCCTGCTCAGCCTGGGACTGGAGGACAACCCTGGATGTGGCTCCGGCAGGTGCAGCCTAGAGGGAACTGGCGACAAAGGAGGCAGCCTGCTCTAACCAGCTAGGGAAGGCCACACCCAACATGGCGGCTACCCTAGAAGGGGACACTTACCAACTCAGACAATCACTGGAGGCAAAACAGCTGCTTCTTTTGTTTGCATGCATAAGTATAATTCCCACAGTTGAGCAACAGAAACCCAGGGGAGCACCTGGGCAGCAAGGGATGCTGGTTTCAGTGTTATTCATTCTCCATTGATGCCCGTGGGCCTTTTCTGCTGTCACTCTCCTCCCTTAAAAATCTGATGCCAACAATGTAAATTGGTGCAGCCACTATGGAAGACAGTGGAGGATCTGGGGTTCTAATATATGTCATGATGACTATAGTTAACAATACTGTACTTAAAAGTTGCTAAGACAATAGCTCTTCAAAGTTGCCACCATACACACCTACATAAAGGTAACTAAGTGAGGTGATAAATGTGTTAACTAATCTTTTTGTGGTAATCATTTTGCACATATAGGCATGTACAAGATCATGTTGTACACCTTCAACTTATACAATGTTATGTGTAAGTTATATCTCAATAAATCTGGGAAGAAAAGAAGAATTCAGTGCCTTCCTGTTTCCTTGGATACATCAGACCTACTTTTGTCCCCATCACTTTGGCTTTTCCTCTTGGATCAGTACCTCCTGTCCTGGTTGCCTCCAACGTCACTCCTCCCTTGCTGTCATCTAGTCTCACAGTGCATCCCTGTCTCTGCAGTGCTTCTCCTCAGGGGAGTTTCTTTGAGAACCGGGGTTTTGAACCTTTTATTTTTGTGTTCCCTACACCATCTGGAACCTGGGCACAGAAGTTCCCCAATAAGTGTTAAATTTGAGTTTATTGAAATTACATCGCTGTCCTATCCCCAGCTTTCATCTCCTCCCTCACTCTTTCTGAGATGTACTAGAAGGAGAACCGGCCACACAGTCAGGACATGGCGGTGACCCTGGCCCCAGTTATTTTCTGTGAACCCTTGAGCAAGTTACTTCACTTTTGTGAAATCAGGTCTCTCACTACAACACAAGAAGTACGGCAGTTTTCTGTTTTATATCTCATAATATTTGTTAGGATTAAGTGAGAGGATGTGGCTGAAAGGGTCTTAGGAATTAGAAAATGCTCTATATTTAGAGCACTTCTTATGGTAAAATCTGAGCTAATGACCGACAATCGCTTAAAATATTACTTTTCTCAGATAACTTGCATGCTTGCACTATGAGAGAGGACATCATTTCTAAAACCTAATTCTGTTCAGCGAGGAATTATTCAATGTCTATTACGTGTCTAGCAATTTCGTACACACTGTGGAGGTTTCAAGAGAGGTATAAGAGATGAATACTTTCTGAGAAATTATGACATAATTAGAGGGTACACGTGACTCTGATGAGCTGCCTACATGGGGTTTAATACCTGGTTCTGAGACCTTGGAACTAGACTTCTCAAACCAGTAAAAATACAAAGGAAAACAAATCAGGGCCAGCGGAGACCTACCAAGTTTTGACTTGTCTCATGGATTCAATAGTTTTGCGATGATATTTGGAATTTGTACGCAACAGAGGAAAAACTCTACCATCAGGAAAAATCTATGAAAAACGAAAACTTGACTTATTTGAGCTTTGTGAAAGACATAAGATGTGGACTGATTTTCACACTTCACTTGGAGCCACTCTGTGTTTCGTTGTGGACCAGGAAGGGGGCGCCCCACTGAGCAAACAGAGCAGCTGCCTGGGAGGCAGCCCCTTGCTCGCTGATTGCTTTTTGTTAAGTCTCTTTGAGACTGCACAAGGCCTTGGACTTTTCTAGCTCCTTTAACTCTTCCTAAGCCAGAATCTCTTTGGTGCCAGTGGCTCTGGTAGCCACTGGCCACCTGCGGCCATTTAAACTTAAATTTAAATCAATTTAAATGAAATTAAACTAAAAACATAATTCCTTAGCTGTGCTAGCCACATTTCAAATGCCTACTGGCCACCTGTGGCAAATTGCGATACTACCAAATGGTGCAGATTTAGACCATATCCAGCATCGCAGAAAGTTCCACTGGATAGTGTTAGACTACATGACCCCCAACATTTAAAAAAATTTTACATTCCAGGATTTTTGTGGTTACATGTAGGTTACATGCTTAGCTGCTGAGTCACAGTGTGGTCTAACCCATAGCGAAGATTTTTAATTGCCTCTTAAATTCGAATAGTGATGTTAAATCTTATTTAACTCTGATGGATGGCAAAGATACCAATTACTGCCTAAGAGGTATTATGATTTTACTGTAAATGCTATGTAGTTTGGTTAAACCAAAGTCTCATATTCAGCCTTCTGTATCATTCTAAAAGGTTTTTCTCCATTTGAATATCCACCTTTTCTAATCCATACAGGTATTGCTTTCTTCCTTTCTTTCTCTTTCTTTCTCTTCCCCTTTTTCTTTCTTTCTTTCTTTCTTTCTTTCTTTCTTTCTCTTTCTTTTTTCTTTTTTTGTCTCTTTTTCTCTTTTTCTTTCTTTTTTTCTTTCTCTCTCTCTTTCCTTTTTTGGTCTGAGATTAATCTCTTAACATTTTCACAATCTTATGGGAAAAACTAATCTAAATGATAAGTAGGTTCTTTTTGCTTCTTCAATCTACCATAAAATTGCCAATGTGTTGTTAAAACCACTATTTTTATAGAACTTGTGTAAACACTGTTTTGGACTCCATCTGTTGAATCGGTCCCAGCCGCTAACAAGTATTGTTGTGAGATGTGCCGTCATCGGTGATGTGGATGGGGTACAAACTGAGATGGCTTGGCAACACGCAGTGCCACATAAATTAAGCCCATTGTTGTTGTCATTAAAGGAAAGCACCAAT
The DNA here is from genome assembly GCF_018350215.1 of Panthera leo. Lineage (NCBI taxonomy): Eukaryota > Metazoa > Chordata > Mammalia > Carnivora > Felidae > Panthera > Panthera leo. The sequence continues at coordinate 73,553,474 of NC_056686.1, forward strand.
GCCATTTCAACTCTGTGCAAAGTGGAAGATGGGGGGAAAGTACCCAGCATTTGCTTTCTGAATCTGAAAGAATAAAATCATAAAAAAAATACTAAAGCGATGGCCAATTTCCAAGATATTAAGACAAAATAAAAGGTAGAAGTTGGAGAGAGGGAGAAAGAAAACTCAGTGGTCCCTACAAATGCCCCAATAAACTCTATTACTGAAAGAGATGACAATTTCTGAACATCGACACCCATCCACTCCGTATTCTTTCCTAAACTTTCTCTTTCTCTGAGCAAGCAGAGTTAGCAAGGAGGAGCCGACAGCGTTTTGTTCCACACCATGAAGTAAACATAAAAAAACAAGTAGACTCTGAATATACCTGGTTGCTATAAACATGCAGCAGTACTGGCCAACAGAATCGGCAAGAATGTTTGCCAAGAACCTGTGACATAATCCATCCCGGCTTCACAAACTCACAGACTCTGACCTCCACGTCTGCTCAGACTCTGCTTCTTGTCAGTGAGGCGCTGTTGTCGGTGTTCCCATATTGCCCACGTGCTACGCTTAGAGCAGAGAAAGTCTGCCCCTGCAGTGGGCTTGTGTCAACATTTTTATTGCAAATTCCCATTTTCTGATCATTAAAAAGCTTTCGGCACAGAAGTAGCTTTGCGAGAGTTCAAGCTTTGAAAGGATTCATTTAATGGCTTAAAAATAACACTTGGGCCACACCCATAATTTAAAATGGTTTAGCTGGCTTCAGGGCCTGGGCTTTTTCAAAATGCGTAAACTTAAAATATGAAGGGACTCAGGACTTGGAGCAGTTCCAAAGATTGGTTTTTAGTGTTCGGTGAGCTGGAATGAGGTTCCTTAATGGTAAGCTTTACTTGCAGAGATGAAATTGTAGGATCAATTTAGTTGGAATGTTGTCTAGCTTCAGCTGAAAAGGGGTCTCAATCAATTTCTCACAAGGTTATGAGGGAAGAAGGGTTGGGCTTAGGACGGGCTACATAATTTGGGGAGCCCAATGCAAAGTGAAAATGTGGGGCCCCATGTCCAAAACTATTAGGAATTTTCAAGACGGTGACAGCAGAGTATGAAGCCAAGAGCAGAGCCCTTCCAAGTATGGGGTCCTGTATTACCACAAAGGTTGTTTGTCCGTGAAGCTGGTCCCAGCGGGGCCCTCTCTTGATATTCTCTTCTTCTTTGTACTCTTTCCTCCTTCCCTCCCTTTCTCCGTCCTTCCTTCTTCCTTCCCTTCTCTCTCTCCCTCCTTCCCTCCCTTCCTTCTTTTCTTCCTTCCTTCCTCCCTACCTCTCCCTCTCTTTCTCCTCTCGCTCCCTCTCTTCCTTCCCTCTCTTGTCCTTCCTTCCTTCCTTCCTTCCTTCTCTCTTTCTCTCTCCCTCCCTCCTTTCCTTCTTTCTTTTCTTCCTTTCTTCCCTTCCTATCTCTCTCTCTTTCTTTCTCTTCCCTTCCTTCCCTCTCTTGTCTTTCCTTCTTTCCTTCCTCCCTCTTCCTTCCTTCCTTCCTTCCTTCCTTCCTTCCTTCCTTCCTTCCATGTACACAAGGTATACTAAGGATTTTGCTCTTACTAAAGCACTATTAGTGGGCAAAATCAGCTCAAGTATAATTTACATGTGTGCACTGTTATTTTTACAGGTTCTGTCTTAATTCTTTTATAAGATGCAGATATTCCCAACTTTTCTTCTAAAAACTGTTTAAGAACAACCATTAAAAAAAAAGAGATAGTTTCGTAAAACTGGTAAAACATTTTCATACCTATTTTCAAGGTATTTTCAAGTGTGATCTTTAAAATAATCTCATGAGGTCATTAAACTAACTAAACCCATTTTTCAGATGGGTTCCACCTTCAGAGGAACTGAGGCTTTGTTGTAATAGTCAGTGATTTACATAGCTTACTGGATCTTTCTTGGTAGAAGCAGGATCAGAATGTCAGTCTTTTGGCAACTTAATTCTATTTTGAGCAAAAGGGTGCCAGACATCACAAAGCTTAACACCAAAAGGAAGGAGCCCTTGGACCAAGAAATAGTGGAAAAAATTATGAAATGAGCTTGTTTTCCATAATTCTGGGATTGGACCAAACTAACTCCCTGCAAACTTTAAACAATCATGTTTTTATGAAACTTGTCCTGTCTCTGGAGATCAGTCCTACAGCCTGACTGAATCCATGTGATATGAGGCTGTGCTATAACTGGGCCTGTTTACAATTTGGTGAACAAAGATGGTAGGGGCTAGCCATGGACTCCTGTTGAATACCAGGGAAAACTAGATAATAGAGATTTAAGGTGTGAGGCTCATATTTGTTTACTGAAATATTGTGGGCCCTGCACTTCTCAGTGCATTCCATGGGCCATTAATAATATGTTACTTAGGAAAAAAAAGAAGAAGCTCTTTTTGGTCAATTAAATTTAGGGAAACAATGACTCTGACAAAGTTAAACAGCTTCCTAACTGCAGGACATCTCAAACCTTTAATGAGCCACTATGATTTGTGACTTATTCAAGAGAGAATGCAGCTTTCCAAACTTATTTGACCATAGACCACCTTTCTTTTTTTCTTTCTTTCCTTTCTTTCTTTCTTCTTCTTTCTAGGAATCTCAAAGGCCTAGGGTTCTACAGAGCACACTTTGGTTTTTTGTTTTTAATTTTTTTTTAATGTTTATTTATTTTTGAGAGAGAGACAGACAGAGCGCAAGCGGGGAAAGGGCAGAGAGAAGGAGAGACACAGAATCTGAAGCAGGCTCCAGGCTCTGAGCTGTCAGCACAGAGCCCAACGTGGGGCTCGAACTCATGAACCGCGAGATCATGACCTGAGCTGAAGTCAGATGCTTAACTGACTGAGCCACCCAGGTGCCCCTACAGAGCACACTTTGTGAAGTGAGGCCTTGGATTAAAGAACCAGCATTATTGATGATAGTCTTGGAGTGGCTGAATTGTGGTCCTCAAAGAATATGTCTATCTGCAACCTCAGAATGTGACCTTGTTGGAATGAAGGCTCAAATATAGATGAAACTAAGGGAAGGATCTTGAAAGGAAATTATTTTGGACTTAGAATGGGTCCCAAGTCCAATGATTAGTGTCCTTATGGGAGAAAGGAAAGGGGGATCTGAAAAACAGAGACACACAGAAGGCCACATGAAGGCAGAAGTAGAGACCAGAGTCACGTTGCCACGAGACGTACATGGCAGGAGCCAACAGAAGCTGGAAGAGGCAAGGAAGGGGTCTCTGCCAGAGCCTCTGCAACTGATTCTTATTGCAGGCCTAGGAAACTAATTCAGGACCTACTAGTAAAACAGAGCTGAGCATGCTCTCCATCTAGGTATATGGAACTATGAGTGGCCTGACAAACTTGGAAATGCAAGCTTGTTGTCAGGCAAGAAGCTAGCCTAGAGCTCAGCAGTCCTTGCTGGGACTGCTTGGTGGTGGGGGGAATGGGAAGTTGCTTGCGAGAGAGTTAAGACTTCGGGAAGTTGAAGTGAATGAGCCCTGCAGAAAAGGCCAAAGCCATCAGAAGTGGAAAGTTGTGGAAAGGGAAATGACACGATGGGACAAAGAGTCATTGGTGGGCTCCTAACAATGTCACTCCTGTCCTAAGGGGATTCTCCCACGGGTCTCCAAGTTGCCTGTGGGGTGAGAACCCTAAATGCTCTCAACTGTCTCACCCCTGCCTCCTGGCTCTCACATAAGACTGGGAAAATTTCCAAGCTTGCTTTGTGTTCTGACCCTCTAAGCATGCTCATGGTTTGTTCTCTTTGCTCTTAGTTGAAGAGGGCATTTCTTTTCTTTGTCTCTCTACAGCCTTTCCCCCACTTTGTTGCCTTAGTCATTTATTTCTGACCTATAATTGGGCAGCATCATAAGGGCTTCCTTTGACTCAGAGCAAGGAGGAGTTGTGTTAAATAAACTAAACTAGTCTCTAATTACTTGCATGCTTATTGTGTATTAGCAGAAGTGGCTAACATGTCAAAGAAGCTTTTGCTCAGTGGCTTTCACTCTGGAGGTTTAGAGGTTATGGCGGCCCGGGAGGGCACTTGAGTTGCACTGGGTTTTGTGACTGTTGTTAACACAAAATAATGCAAGTGGAAGGCTACAACTCATGCACTCATGGCCCTCCTATTCTAGAAACTCAAAATAGTGAATCTAACTGGACCCACCCTTCTCGGATTGTGATAGACATTATGGCCAGGACTTCCAGAAACCCACTCATCCAATTGCTTCCAGGAATTACCTGATGCTTGCTTGCCTTCTGAGGGCCCGTCTAGAGTCCCCTTCCTCTGTCCCACCAGTAGGGGGCATCGTGGCAGGGACAAAAGTGGAGAGAGAAGTGAGGTTGAGAGTTCTGGACTCCTGCTTGCTGGTCTGTCCTTTGCTCCTACCAACAAGAAAGACAACTGAAAGGGAGACTGGTGCCAAAATAATTTCTTGGTGCCATTGCAAAAAGCTGTGTGGCTGGGGGTGGAGAAGTGGTTCAGAGGTGGTGAAAAGGGACTCCTAGAAATTTCCCCCCGTGTGACTGATCCATAAATTTTGGAAACCTTGGTGATCACCCCTATTAAAAAGGCAAAAATATGGGCCACAAAGAGGTTATTCCAAGTTCATCTGGAGACACCGGGGCAGTGCTGGAAAATAAACTTCTGACTCCTGATTCCTGTTCTACAGTGCCGTTCCTGGATGAACCGTTACCCCTAGCCCATCACCCCACCAATAAATATAAGCAGATGGATCCACGTCCCAAATTCCTTTGCCTGCTTCTCCTACTTTAACTAGATGTCCATCCCACACTGGAGCACAGGACAAGTATGTCAAGCGGTGGAAGCTTTCGGGGACTTTGTGCAAGAAAGCAAGGAAGCCAAACCCAATAGGTAGTAGAAAAAGACCAGAGAAACATCTGGAAAAAATACCAGAGTGCATGATTATGATAACAACTCCCAGAAAGGTCTCAGCTTAAGATTTCTAGGGATTCTCTTTTCCTTATCTGTCGTACAAACCCTTCCCCCTCAAAAAGCAAGGCAGACCTCTTGGCCCTGGCGTCTCTCCCAAACCAAGGGCAACTCCCAGCCCTCTGCGTCATTAAAAATGATGACTACTTTATAAATCTTTTTAGAGTCACTTTCTTATTTTTAATATTTATTTGCTTCCAACATGCAGGGACCATAGACTTTCTTCTAATGATTTAGGATTGAATAATTAGCTGGCAGACCTATCTGAAAACAGATACCCTTAAGATGCAGTTCCTTTCTTTGATAAATGGTCGGGAGAACCTGCTCCAGGCTGTTTTTAAGCAAGCCAACCCCTGTTTAGGAGGTTCAAAACACATCCTTTGCCCTCCTCAGTCAGCGCTTGTTAAAACCCTGCCACGGTGAAGCTGCCCATATTTAGATCAAACATCCAAGTAAAAATCTGAAGGAATGGAGGCTAATTCGAGAATGTAAGATCCATTAAACTATGCAAGTATGCATGAACTGGAAAAAGTGGATCCCATACATAGCGCTATAGCCCTTAGCTGTTAGCAGGTGTGAGTCAGTCAGTTGTACAATTCATTTGTCTACCTAATTGCACTGAAGATAGGCTTTTACTTTGCCTATAACATCTCTAATGAGTAGGTTTTCAGTTCGATCTAACTAATTAATTCTTGTTAACTTCCTTTGCATTGCTGTTCTTTTAATTTAACCAGAGACAGCCCAGAGTTGCTACTAGTGTTTAGTCTCAACTAGATTACCCCTATTCATTAAGGGCTGTAATTGTTGGTCATACCCTTCCAAGCGGTCATTACAACCTCTGGCTTGCATATTGAATAACAGCAATTTCCTGACTCCAACAGACTCTTGTGTGAGGGAGGAGAAAATGCTGATAAAGAAAGAATAAATGATTCTCGACTCCATTCAGGGCTGTGTAGATTTCTTTTGCAGCAGAAATTGTACCGAGGTGGTAAAACGGGCTTCTTGTAGGCCCCCTACCTCCACCCTGAGCGAAAACAATAAGAACCAAGTGAAGCATTCCCTGCTACTGTGATTACAGCATCCGTAAAAGTGATTATATGGCTGCTGTAATCAACTTCAATGAAAGCTGCCTGTTAGAGCTTCAATAATTACTCATTTCTGTTAACAGCTTGCTTTCAGTTTAGCACTTTGAGGCCAAGGCGGGGGGGTACTAGGGGCATTTTAATAAAGGATCCCACTCACGTGATATTTTTGGGGGGTAAGTGCTTGTGTGTGGGCAAAAAAAATGCACATGTAAGTTTTTTGTCCCTTTCTCAATAGCAGCCCCCTTTCATTTTAAGCTTAGATTCTATTTAACCAGCAAAAGCACAAGTTCATACAGGGTTCAATCATGTACTGAATGTTTACTGAAGGAGACACAATAGTTTAAATAAAGTGGTGGTTTTAAATATTTTACCCATTTCTTTAAACAAATTGCCAATCCTTAAAGTCTGTGCTAAACACATTTCAAAAGCAAAATACCACAAGGATCTTTCAATAAAACCTCTCCATGAAGTGTTTCACTGACTCTCCTACACTCTCCCCCGTCTTCCCTTGCTTGAGATGTATTTTATTATTTATTTTCTGGGAGACGGCACGTTTGGGAGCATCAAGTTGGTTCTCAGTGTCTTCAAATAATTGTTCTAAGTGCCTTCATCGGAGGAAATAAAGTAAAAGAAAAGATTATTCTAAGCCTAGTGACATCATTCACTTGGGCAGGCAAATTTTGGAGGTTCTGGGCAAAGTATGATTTGGTGGACCAGGAAGTGTGTCAGCCCCCCCTGGATCATGAGCTGTATGCCTCCCTCAGGTCACACTTCCGGCATTTCTAAAAAAACAAACAAATTGCGTGATTGTGATATTCCCTAAACCAAAACAATAGAGACCTTGTTTTGATCAAAGACGAAAAGCAAGTTTTTGTCTCCTAAAGTACACAAGTTCTTTGAGTTTGGTTATTGTCCAGTAAATCTACTCTCCTCCTCCCAGACCATCTCTCAAAAACAGGCAATATGGAAAACCTTATGTGAAAGTTGGCTCCTATTATGTTTCCCTACCTCCAAAGTTCAGATAATTTGGGACATCCTCAAAATCAAAATTCAGATGCAGTTTCATACCAAAACTAAACTTTTTTTTTTTTTTTCTCCACAACAAACAAAATCTAAAATGTATCAAATTCAAATTCTGGTGTGTTCAAAAAATTGCTTAGAAAAAAATCCACTACAGTTTAGTGTTTATATTTCTGAAATGATTAAAAGATAAGTGAGGGAAGTCTTAATTTTTTGAAAACTGTGTGATGAAAATATCATTAAAGTGCCTTAATGAAACCAAGAAAATTGTGTTTTATCAGTAGTAATAGTTCTATTGACTTTGACTTTACTCATTTTTTTAAAATTATTTTTTAATTTATTTATTTTGAGAGAGAAAGAGAGAGCACGTTTATTTATTTATTTTGAGAGAGAAAGAGAGAGCATGAGTGGGGGAGGGGCAGAGAGAGAGGAAGACAGAGAATCCCAAGCAGGCTCTGTGCCGACAGCACCCAAAGCAGGGTTGGAACCCACGAACTGTGAGATCATGACCTGAGCCGAAACCCAGAGTTGGACACTTAACTGATTGAGCTGCCCAAGTGCCCCAATTTTTACTTATTTTCTTTGAAGGGCTCAAAGTTCACCTATTTCAAGATTTCACTGCATTGTCATATACAGCACGTAGCAAGAAGACAGCTCATCTAGGAAATAAACATTCTTCAGCAGTGCATGTGATGATGCTCAGCATATGAACAGATTCCACATTTCTGAGACTTACTGATTTAATAGAGTAAGGGAACATGTTTTCATCCATCTTTTGTCGTCACTGTTCCATTGGTCCAAATGGACTTCCATCTAAATTATGTCTTCCTGGATGACACATCTCCCTCTTTTCCTTCACATCACCCTCAAGTTTTGTTTCAGAGTGAAGCATCCTCCATTGGCTCATGTATGGATGCTCACAACCCAGTTGCTATTTCTATTGAAGTCAGACTGTTTACTGAAGATAGGGCTTGGGTGGGGAGTGTGGGTGGGCTAGGGGCTGGGACCCTGGGTGGAGGGAGTGGAGTGGCCAGGAAGATTTTGCCAGTGGATGTTCAAGGCTGATGTTTCAACAGCACTCCTACATCTCTATCATCAGAAAGGATACAGGATTCAAAAAAAACAAGTTTATAGTGCTGATCCTTTCTTTCTTTCTTTCCTTCCATATTGCCAAGCCATGATTGTCTCACTGTGACTTGGATTGTTCTATCATATTCTTTCTCCATTAGACATTTTTCTGTACTTTTATGAAGAGGGAAAGATGAAACTACATATTTAGAATTCAAAAATGAATAGGACAGTTCTCCTTTACGTAATTTTTTTTGAGAAACTAGAATGTAACTATTAATGGAGCTTTAAGATGATTTTAATTTATATTTATCTATGTCAAGTTACAACTCACACATGATATAGAGAATTTAGATTTTTGATTAGCAGCTCTATAAAATTCACTATATGTGAAATAGAAGACAATCAGTGTCTTTTAAAGGATTTGAGGGGAGTTACTTTTGGCTTCTGTTTAAGACAGCCACATTCTACCAAAATCTCAAGGAGTTGCCTCCAGCATATACAAGTTAAGTTTATGCCATACAGGCTCAGAAACTTAACATGCCGTGTTCTGCAAAATGTTGTATTCTCTCAGTGAGAAAAGAGATAAGATGAGCAAGCCTTTAAAGTCAAAAGCAAGCAGAGGTTTCCCTGGGTGGTTCTTCCAACAAGATTTTTAGGCCATAGTTGGGTCTTTTAGTTTCTAGTTTAGTGTTTGTTCTGGTTTCTAAACTCCAGTGCATCCGTCTCCCTTTGTTTATATGATATAGTACCCCCCTCTACCAGGTGTCTCCAATAAACAGCCATATTTGACAGGATTTGGGTCTTTCAAGCCAGGGCATCAAGGAAGACAAGTAAATTGGTGATATTCTGACATAGTGTATTCTTAGGATATGAAGATTGGCTTTAAATCTTTTAGCAGAGGAGACGATTAAGAAGGGCATGTTTGGTAGGTATTGAGAGACAGTGGTATGTTAGTGCTGTAGCTTCTGGCTACCTTATCAAATTACAACATTAGATAAGCCTCTGCCTCCAAATCACACACTCCACCAAATACCAGGATTCCCTGGTTGTTGGGAGCTGGGCATGGGGAAGAAAGTCTACAAAGATTTCAAGAGTGAGTATATTCACAATTAGTCATTTCACTTGCAAACTGACAGCACTGGAGTTAAATAGTTGGTATAAATATATTTTTGATACCTTTTTAATCTTTATTTTTGCCCCAAGAATTGGTGAACTACAGGACGCTCCCAATTTGGAACACCTATCACAATGCCTTGTGCTTCTAAAACACTTTCAATAAATATTTGTTTCATTTGGTGGTGTTGATTTTTTTTACATTAATCACAATACCTAGTTTTGAAAGAATTATCTTACATGAATTTTTGTTTCTACTAGAACCCCTAAACTTTTCAAGAGAAGGAGGTAGAGTTTAAGATAAGTTCACTTTGGTTTCAGATGGGCAAAAGGGTCCAGGGCCTCACCAATGTATAGATAAAATGACAAGTATCTCTTAGAAAGCTAGACTTTGTTTTAACATTATTTATCTAATTTTTAACATGGCATCCTTGAGTATCCCGAACTGCTCTCGTATTAATGGCCCTAACATTTTGTCCAAAAATCCCTAAAAAACTATTACATCACACCTACTTCATGAAAAAAAAAATCTTTTGCTAACATATCATATTATGAGACTTTCTCAACACTTCACGATGTTGCTTTTATAATTGAAGCTTAAGGTTGAGATTTAATGGTAAAGAGAAATGAATACATTGATCGTTGATGATATTGATGGTGTAACTGTGGCAAAGGGGACATGCTCATATCCCACTGGGAAGTGTACAACTTCTTTGGAGGGTAATTAGGCGGAATCTATCAAAATTTTTAAAAACGCCTATTTTTGAACCAACAATACCCCCTCTAAAATTATTTAGCAAAAATATTTGTACAAGTATATAAGAAAATGTGTACAAGGATGCTTCTTGTAGCATTACTTGTATTGCAAAAAAAAAAAAAAATTGGAAAACAAATTGGAGATAAGCCAAATGTTCATTAATGAGGAGAAAAGGTAAATAAATTATGGTACAGCCATGGGACACAATGCAGCCGTGAAAATGAATGAGAATGACATGGAAAGATGTCCACAGTATACTGCCAAGTGTAAAAAAGCAAGTTGGTGAACAACATGCACAGTCGTTTTCCACGGTTAGTTTAAAATATACGTATTTTAAGGGTCTAGAGGAACACAAACTTACCTTTACAGTGATACTTGGGGGGTAGGTATGAAGGGTCTGGGAAGCCATTTGTACTTTTGACTTCACATCATTTTGTGCTGAACAATTTTGATTTAATTTTGTTTAATGAGTAAATGCTACTTACCATTAAAAACATAATTTATCTTTCAGGACTGAATGAATAAATTCATGGGAAACTGCCATTTTAAAATGTCTAGTATCATTATCCATAGGACATTCTATTTTAAATAATGAAAATATTAGCTAATTACTAACATAAAGGACATTCAGATTATTGGATTCTGGATTAAGATGAGAAATGTAAAACATTGGAATATCAGAAGAGAGCCCATCTAAAATGCCCTTCTAGAAAATGGGTTTTTATAATGATTTATCAATCAATTATGCAGCTAGATTGGTTCTTGGGGTTAAACAAGCAGAAATTCACTTAGGTCAGCTTTTGGAAGAGGGTTTATTTGGGGGATTAACATAGACTATAATTTAAACTGAAATTTTAGAAATTGAGGAGTTTCTGGAGTCAGGTTTCTATCCTCTGTGTCAATATGCTTTTGTTTGTAAGTAAAAAAAAGCCAATCAAAGAGGCTTAAACAATAAAGGAGACAGAGTAGTTTCAATTAAAAAAGAAAGAAAGAAAGAAAGAAAGAAAGAAAGAAAGAAAGAAAGAGAGAAAGAGAGAAAGAAAGAGAAAGAAAGGCAGATCTAAGCTTCATACAAGGCTTGATTCGGTAGCTTCAAAATACCACTGAAGGTCCAGTGCCTTTTTGTCTCTGTGTCGCTGCTATTCTTTCCATGATGTCAGCTTTTGTCGGAGGTTGACCAACTTTGATTCCAAAATGGTTACTTGTGACTCTTGGAAATACTCCTTTCTTATTTTTAGCTGAGAGGAGAGAGAGGGATTCTCTTCTAGCATTTATAACAAAAGTCCTAATATATACCATGATGGCTTGGACCACATTCCTACCTCTAAACTAATCACTGTGTCTGGTTAATAGCTTGTTGGCTTAGCCTGGGTCACCGTTTTAATCTGATAGCATCGATGGAGTCACATGCTCAAGATCACATAGTTGTCCAAATGAAAATGGGGTTGCTAAGGAGAGAGTCAATGTGGGAAGACAACCTGGAAGGGTTCATTGTGGTCTCCCAAAGCTTATCTGCCTCTCCTAGCCCATCTGCTCCATTCTCTTGTCTCCCCTGACCTGTTTCTCCTGTTTACCATATTTTCCTTCCTCCATAACTTCAATTTATACTTGGCAGTCATGACCTCTCTCTGCTTAGTACCCCCACTTGCACCTATAATATTGTGACTTTTCAGTTTCAGTTTCCATAGTGCTGGACAATTATTGTTACCTTTCTCAATGCATGTCTCAAAGTGGAAATTCTGATTGGCCCAGTTCATCTTTTAAACCAGGCTACATGTATTGACTAGCTTGCAGACTGGTTGTTTTGAGTCAGGCATCCATCCCTGGTCTAGTGATCTGTAAATGAGGGGTGGAGTTTGGATAGTCCAGTTACATGGTCCAACTCAAGGCCACTTGAGTAAGAGGGACCAGGGACAGAGGGCTTCCTGTGGCTGGGAGTTCAAGGGAGGCACATGGACTCGAAGGTTGAGCAATAAACGACTGTACCTCTTCTTATGGGACTTCTGCTACATATATATATTTTAAAAGCAGCCAAATTTTACGTGAAAAAATATTATTTTACTCTTTGTGAGTGTCTCCTATGGCCTGTATTATATTTGTGTACAAATTGGGACTTACCTTTGTCTTTTGAAAGTTGAGTAGATTTGGGGAAACAGGCAGAAGTTATTTGGAGCCACTTCTGATTAAAGGTAATAAAGATAGGTATTATAAATTTGTCAAAACTGAGGTGTGACCATAAAAAAGAGAGGTAAATTATCTTTTGTGGTTCATAAACTGACCCTGAAGGCAATTCCAAGAGGGGTTTTAAAAGTGTTTTGAGCAATAAGAGCACATTAAATACTTGTATTATCCTCCTGAGGTGATTGCTTCATTTGAAGGACAAAATTCAGGTATTTGTTCAGGTTGGTGAGCACACGTGTGTGTGTGTGTGTGTGTGTGTGTGTGTGTGTGTGTGTGTCTTACTACATGATTAATCTTCATTTCATAGAAATGAGGGAAACACAGATCTGAATCTAAGTTCAGGAAGTTCTGATACTCACTGATACTCACTAGGCAGGCCCTGGTACAGTGGCATTGGGTGTTCAAAGCTGTGATCCATTCCAGTTTGATCCTATGTGATTGGTAAATATCAATAAATAGTTGACAAATATTTTTAATATCATCCCTGGCTGGGTCTTCTACCATCAACAATGAACTCTCCTGCAGTAAAGGGAAGGCTGATGACTATTTTGTAGGACACTTAAACATCACAGGAAAACTCAAAGGCATGAGTAAGGTCATGACTAATCCAGAAAAGGTATGCAAAAGTGAATCCAGATCCCTTGTGTTTGTTCTTTAGCCCCCAGTATTGATATATTCAATATGCTTCCGGAGGATGTTGGTTCTTTAATATGCTTCCAGAAGATGTTGGACTTCTTAAGAATTAACAATTAAAAACATTTGAGGACAACAGTGCAACCAGCAGGGCTTCCACAAGTGGACAATCAATGAGTGTGCACTCTTCGCTGAGTCCTTCCTACAGAGGCCTGAGGGATGTGCAAAGTGCAGTATTACCCCCAAGGAGCTTACCATCAGGGAGTGGGGATGTTTCACTTTCGGTGAGCCGCGTAGAGGAGAACTGGTTATTCGCCACCGTTACCTAGAATGATGCTTTCTTCCTCATGCACTGATGCCCATTCCCTCATGCATTCCCTTTTATTTCTCATGCATTAATATCAGGCAGAAAAGGGTGCTGAAACATTAAGGCATTTTATCTTACAAGACCCATGTGGTGAGGTATTACTATGACATAATAAAAATATCAGAGAAAGTAATAATAATCCAGACACAAATTTGAATCCTGGCCCTGGCAGCTACTAGCTGTGTTGCCTTGAGGAAAGCCCCTAGGATGTCTTTATCTTCTTTCCAACCTCTGTTCCTTCATCTGTGCAAAATAGAAAATATCAAATGAGGTGACGCAAGCACCATCTTAGAGTTTACCTCTTCTAGTTCCAGGTAAAACATAAGTAACCAAAAAGGGCATCTCTTGCAATCCCATGTAACCCCTGTTGTCATTTGCCACCTCCATTCCTTCAGTATTTGTGTAGGTCCCTCGATGCACCACGAACTCGGATCCTTGTTAAGGTAATGGTGGCTAACATGCTTTCACAACCCTTTCCAGTTCCACACACGTCAATTTTTTACCTTTCGACATTGCCCCTAAAGTGAATTTTCACCTGCTTTTATCTAAAAGGAAAATATTGCAGTGCTTTTCCTCGGAAGTCAAACTTTCCTTAGGGATGACTCTGAGTCTGGCAGGGACAGAGTTGTCACTGGAGACCATGTGTGTTGGTGGGGGAGGGTGGCAGCTGCAGGACGCGGACCCAATAACTGGGTATCCCAAGTTGATGATTTATAATTGATCCAGAAGCCTCATTCTCTACTTATCCTGAAGTCCTAATCTATGATCTATTGCTTAATGAAAGAAGAAATTAATTAATTAAGAATATGTGCAAGGAAGCCCAGGGGTTCAATTTTAATGTAAAATAAGTAGCTTACATCTAGTCAAGTGGTTTTAACAATGTAGTTCAACCACAGGGAAGGCACCTTGAAAAGCCAGGGGCCAGAGGGATGTGTGTCTGAAGTCTTTTCCTTCACCATCTGAATTGTTTTCTCTGTGGTTAGTTGAACACGGTCTTCAGGCCAATCACTTTTGGGGCCCTCAGCATCATTCCGGTTCACGGCCACAGTTTAAATTCTGAACTCCAGTGATCCATTTTGCAGATCCTGCCACTGGTCATGATGCTATCGTTTCTCTCTTCTAGGACTGGTCTCATTGCTTTGGTTTTATTTGTTCTCATGACTCCTTTATTTGCCACCCTGTGAACTCCATGAGATTATGTAATTACTCATATTTTGTTTCCATAGAGCCTAGTACAGTGGCTAGATGGTCAATGATTATTTACTGAATAAAAGGATTAATAAAAGACAAAGGAGAAGAGACTGCTCTCTGTTCCCGACTCAAGGAACAAATCTATTACCACAATTATGACACAACCCTGTCCTGTAAAAATCTACTAACTTTCTTTTTCACAGTTATGGGTTCAGGTATGACCTCCACAGATGAAGGACACCTCATTGACATGGGGCTCATTCCAGTGTCCTGGTTAGTTCCGCTTGCGGGTAAAACTTTCGGAGGCCCCTTTTAATGCTGCTTCCTGTTCGTAGGGCCTCAGGTCATTCCCCCCACATAGTGACACCATCTCATTAGTTTTGCAGAAAGGTGAGATTTACAACTTCTGTAGGAGTTTTCCTGCACAGGGTAACAAGGACGGAAGCTGTAACTGCTTGAATTAGCACAACATATTTGCTTTCCTTCTGGCTGCCATAAATTCTTAGGATGACACAGAATCAGCATTTCAGATGATTATATCTGGCTTGTAAATTGTCCTCCAAATTGTCACCTTTTTCTCCCTAACCCCACCTGCAGGACTTAGCTATAGGAATAGCTCTGACCTCTGGCCTTAGAGTCAAGGTTAATTGACAGCAAGGTCACATGACTTGCTACTTATTTCAAGTTATGCCTTAGGAATTCTACTAGGTTCTTTTTTCAGAAGTATCTGATTTTTTTTTCTTTTACTAGGAAACTTTGTATTGTCAAGACCTCTGTTATAAGACTCTGCCCAAGATTCTTCAAAAGATGTCAAAACCACACTTAGCTCATTGGAAACTCAACTCTCTAATAAAGGATATGCTACTGATTGCCAGCAGCAGGTAGGTCACAACTGGTCTTGGAACTCATGAAAATTCCAAGCGCTGCACTCTGAATAATAGATTATAGTATCTTCAGAACAAATATTTACTTACTGGCTAATCCAGTTATGGTAAAGAACCAAGAAGGAAATAAATTTTATTTTTAATTTCAAGATGGAAAAGTAAACAGATTCGTAAATATCACATTTCTGTGGACATTCAGAACCAGAGAGTGGCAGACTTTTGGCTAAATGTCTACATATTTCTTAGAGATTACCAAGAATTCTGTATTAGGATACATTTGAAAAATGCAGGTAACTTCTCAAAACATTAGTTAATTCAATTTTGTCCTAGTTCAGAAGCTGATATATAGGAAAACTTCATAATAAGCTTTTTGGGAAGAAACACATTAGCATTAATGTTTTCCAATAAGAGATTCTGGAGAAGTCATGAAATTAAAGAGTGTTTCCCAAGTTTCTTCCTGGATACTGGGCAAATATGCAAAGCTTCTTGAAAAGTTTATAGTCAATCATGAATACCAAACTGAAAAAACACAGTAAAATATAAGTGACATTCTGAACAATTCTTAAAAACACTCAGGAAAATTAATGTCATTCCTAAAGAAACTACGTGCTAAACTCCGGAAATTTTTTTTTTTTTTTTTTTTTTTACTTCAGCTGTCTCTTCAGTTTCAACAAGCATGTGATGTCCATGAGAACTCACAGATACTGCTTTTCCAAATGGGGCAGAGTTTAGAGAGCTAGCTTTCTATTTGAGTGACCCAAGTAGTCACTTCACTCTCTGAACCTCGTTGACTCTAGAATGTGTCCCCAAGCTTACCTCCACTCCCTTCAGCTTAGGAAGGACCTTAGTCATATCCTCTGACTGGATTCAAAACATCTGAGATAAGAAAGAGAGATGCAGAAAGGAAAAGAATAGTTAAACTCTTTTTCAGTTAAAGGAAAGAAGAAGGAAGGAAGGAAAGAAGGAAAGAAGGAAGGAAAAAAGGAAGGCAAAGAAAATTGCTTATTTATAGACTCCCTGGGGCTACACAGTGTATCTATTTTCCCAGTAATGATACTGAGGAGTAAAGAGTGGCCCATGGAACAGCTCTTCTCTCCCACCCTTGTCCTCACCTGAGCTTTCTCATTCTTGTTTGTCAGGGATCTCCCAGGATCTACCTTGCTATGACTGGCTTTCAAAGGACTGATAATCCAAGGCAAAGCCATACAAGTTGGGTCCTGCTTTTTAACTCTTTGGATGTTATGCATTTAAATAAAATTATTATCCCAGAGAAAAATGTTTGTTCATTGCAGCCTAACAGCATTTGTGTTTATTGTGGTAGATAGACACTGTCTTAATCTAAGTAAAATATTTAGAAATCTTTCTAATATAACATTGTGTGTCGATTGTACTGACATTTTAAAAAAATTAAAAAAGAAGCCAGGAGGTATTTTCTCATGTTTGTGTGTGTGTATATCTATATATATCTATATATCTATATCTATAGATATATCTATATATCTATAGATATCTATATATCTATATCTATATCTATAGATATATAGATATATAGATATCTATATATATATGCTCTTTTTAAGGTGACAGCAGCCATTAGGAAGAGTTCTTCCCGTTGTCGTTATTACAACAGGGCTGCAGTATAGGTTTGGTAAAGTCAATGTGTTTTGGGGTAGGAGTATTAGAGTTCAGCTGTTTGGGTTGTCTCCAGAACGCATTCTCCCTCCCTATAATTTCTATTTTGTGAAATGTGTGCTTCTTAGGAAACCATTTCCATTCCTGGCTTCAGCGTTAGAGCATGTGACCCAGGCCAAGCCTATGAATGCACTCCTTTGGTCAATCTTAGTGATTTTGGAGGATCCATGTAACCAAAGTTGGTCTAATCAGAGGGATATTAGAATTTGCTAGAAATGCTGAAATAGTGCTCTTTCTTCTTCTTTTTTTTTTTTCTTGGACCAGAAAAAGGAAGTACATAGGCTCAGGAGATTGGTGATATCATGTTAGCACTACAGTAGGAGTCATCTTTAGGATGAAGTGACGTTGTAGAAGACAGAACAGAGAAACAGAAAGAAAGAAGTACTTGGTGACAGTGTTGAGTGACTGGATATTTGCTATGTTTCTGGGTTTTTCACTTATAAATCATAAATCTCTCTTTTTTTGTTTAAATCAATTTGAGTTGTGTTTTCTTTAACTGTAATTGAATGCATTTCAATGGAGACAGTAATAAAAACGGGAAGGCAAAGTGGTTATAGGGTAGGGGTGGGGACTGAGAGTCAGCTATGAATTTACCATGAGCATGGCATTAACTGGCTGTGTCTCCCTCACCCAAGGGCAGATAGCCTAAGCCTTTACTCTTCAGAGATAAACATGAAGTCTCTGAAACGTCTACCCTCATGAAAATGAGCATAAATATTTCTTGTTTTGTTGTACTGAGATGATTAAAGCCAATGTTTTTGTGGGAAAAAAGAACTATTCGCTGGTGTGTGTGTGTGTGTGTGTGTGTGTGTGTGCGTGTGTGCTCATGCATGTCTGCAAGTACTAATGGAGAATGGCATGGTGAGCTGGAGAACGTATGTGCCATCGGCTTCTACACCTTTCTCACCATGTGACAATTCCAGTGGACAGCGGAGAGGAACCTTGCAAGGTGACAGCATTGGCCAGAGGTTTTTAAAATCAATTAATCGGGGGATCTGAGAGACATGCTGCAGAGTTGAGTAAAAACTAGAGTGTAGAGTGTATGGAATTAAAAAAAAACAATAATTATATTTAAAGATAAATTACTGCTTTTAAAACCTCTTTCGCTGGAGAGATTTTTAAAAAAACAAGAGGGTCAAAAGTCACGTCATTTACCAGGCATTGAAAACAATGTTTCCCTCCTTCTCTGAGGGCAGGGTCACCCGAGCAATTTAAATAGAGAGAAAGGCAGAGCCCGGGGCCTGTGAGGATCTGAGGAATGAACGAGAGCTGTCAGAGGCATGCAGAAATGCAGAAAGCTTTGCCTTCCTCGGCATTTCTGAAATCTGGTGGGATCGTGCTCATAACCAGAATGCAAGCAGCCCTATCAGGGCATTAGAATTCAAGAGAGCTAATTTGGGGGAATTAAAAAAAAAATCAAGTGAGTATGGTATTGAAGGAGGGAATACTAAAGCCCAGGAGAAGGGCAGGCTGCTGGAGTATCCACCATAATTAAAGCAGATTACAATTGCTCTGAGAAAAGAAGAACGCAAAGAGTAAGAATATCCAACGTGCCTGATCAAGACTGATGGGACAGAGGCTCTGTAATGGCAGTGAGGAAATTGGGAGGGAACCCTAGAGAAATTTCTCATAATACCTATTCTTTTTTTTAAGAGGAAATGATAATTATGACAAAAACTGGAATGAATAAGCTGAATAAAGTAGCTAAGTTGAAGAAGAGGCATTTGTACCTCGTGTGGGAAAGCACGCAAAACCACTAATATGAATCCAAATCAATGAGGTAATACTGGGTTTTTAAAACTCTTTTAAAACGAGGGGCATGAAAAAATACTTTAAGAATACTGACACCTCTGTTAAAGTCACAAAACAGGAAAAAATTTGAACAGGTACACTGACACCTTTGGAAATCAACAGATCTAGATGACAGACACAGGTAGCTGTTACAGAAGACAGGTGACGAACTTAGAACCACTGATTTTTTTTTTTCTCTCCCCACGGGGTGGGAAAAAGAGCATGGAGGTTTTGAATCTGTTTGATACTTTCCCTTCCTTTTAATTCTGAAGGAGATAAATAAAAAAGTTACCTGTACTTTGTACCCTAGTGATAAAATAAAGCACACTGATCAAGCCATTAATGAAAACCGAGGAACGTTAACAAATAAGCAAAGATGTGAAATGTTGAGAGGATATAATGGATATCTACAAGGCTATGGAGATAAAACTGGAAAATACACCTGGAAAGGGCTGGCAATACCATCTTAATGATATTAAAAATCGTCTCATTGAATTCGGCACATTTGTCAGCATGACGGGAGCATCACTCACACAAATGGCTTTGCAGCAGATAGTCCTCGGCGGGTCCCCTTGATGGTCTTGAAGAAGAAAGTACACGTGTTAATCAGCTGCCATCTCATATATGTGGAACAGCCATTGTGTACAGCATGGCATACCGTACAAAGGCCTTGGTTAACCTGTATGGGCAATTCTTACCATCAAGAAGTGTGCAATCTAGTTGCAAGCCAGGTAACACATCATAAAAGTAGCTAACAGTGTAAAGCAATACATAATAAGGCTCAGGAGGCTAGAGCACAGATGGGACCAGAGCTGAGGATTCAGATATAGGAGACCACAGAATTCCAGGCAGGAGCAGAAAAGCAGAATTAGCCAATGCTATTATTATTTTTTAAAGGAGTAGTTACAAGGGGGCACCTGGGTGGCTCAGTCAAGCATCTGACTTAGGCTGAGGTCATGATCTCCTGGTCCATGGGTTCGAGCCCCGTGTCAGGCTCTATGCTGACAGCTCAGAGCCTGAAGCCTGCTTCGGATTCTGTGTCTCCCCTCTCTCTGCCCCTCCCCTACTCATGCTCTGTCTCTCTCTCTCAAAAATAAATAATAAACATTAAAAATATATTTTTTTAAAAAACAGGAGGAGTTGCAAGATAGCAGTGAGTTTATCAATCTACCTAGAATAGAATTCAAAGGTGGGTACTGATATCTCACCAAACATAAGAAATTAATTGAAAATGGATTATAATCCTGAAAGTGAAATATAAAACAATGAAACTTTAAAAAGAAAACATGAGAAAATATTGTCATATTTTCATGGTCCTGGGGGAGGGAAAGATTTCTTAAACAGGATACAAACAATGCTAAGCATACAATAAAAGATAAATTGATAAATTAAACTACTTCTGCCAGTCACAAGTTGCCATTATGAGAGCAAAAAGACAAGCCACAGACTAAGGGAAGTTATTAGCCTATCTATATTTATGTATATATCTATTTTTAAATATATGTAAAATAGCTGGTAATGAACTTGTATCCAAAATCCATAAAGAGCTTCCACAAAACAATAAGAAAAGGCAATTGTGCAATAAAAGACATGGTCAAAAAACTTGAACAGGCACTTCATAAAAAATGATATCCAAATGGCTAATATGCATATAGAAAGGAGGACAGGGGCACCTGGGTGCCTCAGTCAGTTAAGCATCTGACCTCAGCTCAGGTCATGATCTCACAGTTTGTGAGTTCGCCCCCACATTGGCTTCTGTGCTGACAGCTTAGAGCCTGGAGCCCGCTTCAGATTCTGTGTCTTCCTCTCTTTCTGTCCCTCCCCCTCTTGTGCTCTCTCTCTCTCTGTCAAAAATAAACATTTAAAAATTAAAAAAAAATATATTTTTAAAAAAGAAAGGAGGTTAATAGGCTTTATCAGCAAGAAATGAAAAATTTCAGTAATAGTGAGGCACTATTATACACACTTACCAGACTGGCCAAAATTAAAAGGGCTTACAATACCAAGTGTTACAAAGATGTGGAACAATGGAATTTTTATGCTTTGCTTGCTGGTTGGAATATTAATTGTTTCAATTAGTTTGGAAACCTGTTAGTTTCTGTGAATCTGAATACTCATACACCTTTTAGCTCAGAAATTCTACTCCTTGTAGTGTACCTAAGGTAAATAAGTGCTTATGTTTACAAAAAGACATAGCCAAGAATATTTATTGCAGTTTTATTCATAAGAGCCAAAAAAGGAGGAAACTATTTGTCCATTGATTTTATTTTATTTTTTTTATTTTTTATTAAAAAAAATTTTTTTTAATGTTTATTTATTTTTGAGACAGAGAGACAGAGCATGAACGGGGGAGGGTCAGAGAGAGGGAGACACAGAATCTGAAACAGGCTCCAGGCTCTGAGCTGTGAGCACAGAGCCCGATGTGGGGCTCGAACTCACGGACCGCGAGATCATGACCTGAGCCGAAGTTGGCCGCTTAACCGACTGAGCCACCCAGGCGCCCCTGTCCATTAATTTTAGAGAATAAATTAGTAAGTTAGTTTATACTCACATGATGGAATAGTATGTGTATTGAGAAAGAACATACGACTCTATAGTGGTATTTCATTACGTTGAATGAAAGAATAATATTCATTGAAGGATGCTGGACACAAAAGAGTACACATTGTACAATTACATTTATTTGAATTTCAGAACAGACAAAACCAATGTATGGTGATAATGGCCAGGATAGCTGCAAACTTTGGGGAGTATAATCTGGGAGCTGACTGAGGAAGGTTTCATGTTCTGTAACTTGATTTCAATGACAGTTCCTCAGGTAGATACATATGTAAAAATTTACTGAGTTGTACACTTAAGATTTGTGCACTTTACTGTTTGCCATCCACATCTCAATTAAAAGTAGGGTAGTGGAAAATAAAATTGAAGGGGAAATTAAATGAGAAGAACATATATAAAATATCTCACATAATAGATAATAAATATTTCTTTTATTCTACATCCTTTCAGGACTTGGGAGTCAGATTGTGGCATGTGCTTGAATGACAGGATGAGGTATATGGATTCTGTTTCTTAAATTTTTCTGATGTTTATTTATTTTTGAAGGAGAGAGAGACAGTGTGTGAGCAGGGGAGGGGCAGAGAGAGAGGGAGACACAGAATCCGAAGCAGGCTCCAGGCTCTGAGCTGTCAGTACAGAGCCCCACACAGGGGCCAACTCACAAACTGTGAGATCATGACCTGAGCCAAAGTCCGATGCTTAACCGACCAAGCTACCCAGGTGCCTCTATGGATTCTGTTTTTTAGGCAGTAAGAAGCTACTGAAGACTTCTTGGGGAAAAACTGATGTTTTAGGAAGATTAATTTGGTAGACATATGCAGAAAAAAATTGGAAAAGAGAGGGAAAGAAGGGGGGACAAAAGAGTCATTAAGAAGTAGCTCAGAGGGGCGCCTGGCTGGTTCAGTCGATAGAGCATGTGACTCTTGATCTTGGGATCATGATTTCAAGCCCCATGTTGGAGTAAAGATTACTTAAAAAAAAAAAAAAAAGTAGGAAAATGCAGCAAGAGTATAGTCAAGTGTGTGCCTAAAAGTCAGCTTTCCAAGCTTAGGGTGCAATAACAAATGAATTTTAATTTTTCAATAAGTTTCTTGAAATTCTTTTTGCATTTATTTTCAGGAAGCTTAATATTTCATTTTTGAGGTCCACCTGATTGTGCATTATCCAGGAACTCTGAGGGATTGTACCATTGGAAGGATGACAGAACTATTCCACACTGCAGCCACAAGATGTCGCTGTTGAAGACGGGTCCTGCACTTGCAGGGATGCAGTGGGGCATGCTTGCCTTTCTTGGGGACTCAAAACAATACATTTTTAATTCAATGTCATTTGCTTAGCCTTTTTTGTTCTTCAAATTCTAACATGGTTTCAGGATGGCTGGATCCAGAGGGCCTTCCACACACAGGTACAGGCTGTGCTGGAACCAGTTCTCCCACCCAACCCTTAGCTGTTGTGTTGAGCTCAAATTACCAGCCAGGCGCCTTGTATCTATTGGTAGGGTTTTCTCTGGGGTCTTTGGGGACCTCTCCTGTCAATGGACCATCTACAGTCTAATATGAAAGCTATCCATCACCTTGAATCTCAGAGAATCAGACAGCCTTGATCTTCTTATAAAAATTGGTGAATTCCATTTCCAGAACTCGACGCTATAGAATTCCAGAAGCTACCATGTTTTACAAGCCACTCACAGAGTTTTACTATGGGCCTTACTAAGGGTGATAGGTCGTCACCCTTCTCTTTCCACATTTTCTTAACAAAAGAGGCTCACTTAAGTGAAGCCTGCCACAAAGATGAAAACCTGCCCCCAAATTATTTGATGTTTTTATCTATGGGACAGAGAAGCAGCTGAAATAATTTCTAAAATTCTATGTCACCAGGTAGGCAGGGCGTTATATAAATAGACTTTGTTAAAAAAAATAATAATAAAAATAAAAAATCAAACAGCCTGAACTTACCTCATCTATGGCCATTTAGCATATCATAAATGACTAAAAATTGTTATGTCTCATATGCTAAAACAATAGATGGCATATTTTAGATAAAGAACAAATTAAATTAGGATGTAGATATGGCTATTTAAAGAGGCTGAAATAAAAATGAAGTAAACAACAGGAATTAATATGTACAGATGATATAGTGAGATAAAAACTGGGAGCTGGAAAAACTGAGTTCAAAGCCCAGCTCTGCCATTTATTAGCTACATGACCTTATGTAGTTTATCAATTTCTCTGAGCCTCAGTTTTCACATATCAAAACAAAGTGTCTTCAAAGAGTTGGTATGAGGATTTGATGAGACAATGCCTGTGAAAACATGTACCACACAGTCCTATGTCCCAGATGTCAGTCAGTGTTGGCAAACTAAAATCTGACTTGAAGTGGGAAAGGAAGCTTGTGAATGGCTGGGTTTCAAGGCAGTAGTAAATCCTTGTTTGTTTATCCATTTGCCTTTGTTTGTGATTTGGAAAACGAACCGAATCACATAAAGGTGACAGTAAATTGTGAGGTTGAATTTGTGAAGTAATTATTGAATAATTCTGATATATAGTTTTAAAAGAACATACATTGCTTCAAACCAGTGATCATTTGCTTAGGCCTACCATAGGTATATTGGGTGAGGTGGCAGAAAATCCTTCAGACACAATTAGAAACAGCCTTGTAGTCCCGGGGCCTCAGTAGAGGAAAGAGAGACCTCTATCTTTTAAAGGCCTGGGCTACCATATTTGAATCCACCTTAACACCATATGGAAAAGGAAAATACAGACTGGTTCCGGATCAGGAATATTCCAAATGGTTATTAGAACAAATTCATCAAGAAGAGATTAAGAAGTCAGTGTACCTGTATTGAATGATGACAACAGGGCTCTAGGCAGTGGAATATGACAAAAGCCTTCAAGTGTTTGGTAGAGGCATAAAGTATATTAACCAAACAAAAGAAGAACAATAAAGTCCACCTGATACAAAATAGCATTACTAGGGAAGAAGAACTAGGCTCTGGCTAAGTAATACTTAGACTCGAATTTAGGAAGTAAAATGGACTTTTAGGTGGAGACTTAATTTGGGAGTAAGATAATAGAAAATAGAAAAATCTATTTTTTTTAAAAGGTGAATAATTTCCATTTCCTAGAAAAATTTGAAATTATTTTTATGCCAAATGGAGATGGTGTTGTTGTTGCTGTTGTTGTTAACTGGAAACACAAATGGTTTGCTTTTTCCTCCTTAAGGTATTGTGATAATGATTGAAAAGGTGAGAGAGAAAAGTCTCAGAGAGCCTAAGACTCTGAGGAATGGTGTATGAACTTTGCTTTTATAGTCTCTCTAGAAAAGAAAATTGTAATGAAGTATTTCTCTTCCTGCTCCAAAAGTGCATACCTCTTTCATTCATTGTACATGTCAACAAAGAGAAAAGAGTTTCTCTTCTTGCTTTTATTCTTGGAGCTCTCGATATGAAGTAGATGATCCTGTTAACACCCTCTCCCCTAAAGGTCTTGACCTCCACCCTACCTCACCCACTCACTCCCACAGGTAGTCTAGACCTCATCATTACAGTAGCTAAAACCCCTGGATAATATCATTCCCAGGCATTCAGTATCATTTCTTATCTGTGCAGCTGACTCTGGCTGGTCCATCTCCAACAATTCTTTCTTTCTTTCTTTTCTTTCTTTCTTTCTTTCTTTCTTTCTTTCTTTCTTTCTTTCTTTTTTAATGTTTTATTTATTTTTGGGAGAGACAGAGTACAAGTGGGGGAGGGGCAGAGAGAGAGAGAGAGGGAGACACAGAATTCAAAGCAGGCTCCAGGCTCTGAGCTGTCAGCACAGAGCCCCAGGCGGGGCTCGAACTCACAAACTGTGAGATGCCGACCTGAGCCGAAGCCAGATGCTTAACCTACTGAGCCACCCCATGCTCCCTTTCTCCAACAATTCTTTAACCCTACTGGGATCTCGGATCCACTGATCCTACAAGCTTTTCAGTATCCCTCCGTCACAGCCTAGCTGAAATGCCACATTCCATAATCACTCCCTTCCTCATGCCCTTACCTTTGCCCCATCTCTGGCATCTCTCCTGTGGTCTGTTTTCGTTGTGAGGCTAGAGTGATCTTTTTAAAACTGAAGTGAGATAAGTCAATTCCTTGCTCAAATACTCCAGTGGTTCCCTATTTTTTTCTTATCAAAAAGCCAATAGCTACAGTGGAAAAGCTAAAACTTGGTATTTTCATATCAAGCCAGGATTTTCAAACGGGAATGAATGCTCTCTGCTTGGTAGTTTTCTGGCACAAGCAAATGAAAGCATTTTTTAGAAGAAAGCATCCCCAGTTTAGAGCTGTGTGGTTCCCACACATAAAGATCACTTAAATATGAACGCACAATTAAAAAAAAATCTCCAAACACAGAGGAAAACCAGCTACAATGAGTGGCTGTGAGCTGAAACAACAAAGATCGAGACTCTTCAAGACTTCAGATATTAAAATGGTAGGTATACAATATAAAATAAAAGTATACAAAAAGTGTATATAAGGTTCCAGGCAATACAAGAGCATAAAAACGAATAAACTTCCAAGAGTCCTTAAAAATCCCTTGAAAGTTTTTGGTAAAAAACACTTTTTTAAATCCCAAAATTTAAGGATAAAAATATTTCAATTAGAAACAGATAGCAGTGGATAAAGAATTAGTAAACAGAAATGTAGATCTGGATAAATTATTAAGAAAGTCATCCAGAGAGGGGTGCCTGGGTGGCTCAGTCAGTTGAGCATTTGACTTCAGCTCAGGTTATGATCTCACAGTTTGTGGGTTTGAGCCCCACATTGGGCTCTGTGCTGACAACTCAGACCTGGAGCCTGCTTCAGCTTCTGGGTCTCCCTCTGTCTCTGCTCCTCCCCTACTTGTGCTCTGTCTCTCTCTCAAAAATAAGTAAACATTAAAAAATTTTTTTTAATAAAAAAAAAAAGGGTCATCCACAGAGACAAGAAGATAGAAAATATGCGAGAGTGGTTAAGAGCAATGGGAGACAGAATGGGAAGTTCTAACAGACATCCACTGTTTTTTAGAAATATTACTGTGAATCTGCAGATTATCAAAAAACAAAAAGAAAAATCTTAATGGTAGCAAGTGAGAAAAAATAAATACCTGGAAAGGAATGACAATGACAATTTTACTGACAGCAGACTTTGCATCAGCAATAATGAACACCATAAAATGGGGTGGGGTGGGTAAAAAGTGCGTGCGTGTGTGTGTGTGTGTGTGTGTGTTTGAGTATAAAATAGCTATACACATAGAATTGTGCATCTCACAAATTATCTTTTGAAAAAATGAGGAAGACATAAAGAGCTTTAGGATAAACAAAAGCATGTTTATTATCAGCTAACCTTATTCTAAAGGATTTTATAAAAAAAAAAAAAAACATGCTCAAGGAGAATAAAAATGAGCCCAAAGGGAATAGTGGCATCATAAGATAATAAGGTAAACCAATAACTTATTAAATTCATAGATAATTTTTAAAAGTTGCTTTCTGTCTGTATAAATTAATTTAAAAATAAGATTTAATTTCTAGAGTTCAAAAGACATAGGATTAAAATACTGGACAGTGCTAGTGTGAGAGTCACAGGAAGATCACAGTAAAAATGTCCTAAGATCTTCATATTATTCAGGATAAGACATTATTAAATTTATACTTCATTAAGTTAACATGCGTGGTAAAAATTTCAAGAGTGACCTTAAAATTATAGAAATAGTGGGGCTCCTACATTACTCAAGTCAGTTAAGCATCGGACTTTGGCTCAGGTCATGATCTCACGGTTTGTGGGTTCGAGCCCTGAGTCAGGCTCTGTGCTGACAGCCTGGAGCCTGGAGCCTGCTTCAGATTCTGTGTCCCTGTCTCTCTCTGCCCTTCCCCTGCTCGCGCTGTCTCTCTCTCAAAAATAAATAAACATTTAAAAAATTAAAAAATTAAAAAAATTAAAAAATTAAAAAAAATTTATAGAAATAGCATGCATAACTTTTAAACCCATAAAAGGAAAAATGTAATAATAAACATTAACATTTTATTAACATAAATAATACATTTACAATAAAACATTTGACATTTATTAACATAAATAATAAACATTTAACAAATAAACGAATTGGGGCACCTGGGTGGCTCAGTCGGTTAAGCGTCTGACTTCGCTCAGGTCATGATGTCACAGTTTGTGAGTTCAAGCCCCGCATTGGACTCTGTGCTGACAGCATAGAGCCTGGAGCCTCCTCCAAATTCTGTGTTTCCCTCTCTCTCTGCTCCTCCCCCACTCATGCTCTGTCTCTCTCTCTCCTTCAAAAATAAATAAAAACATTAAAAAAAATTTTTTAAACAAATAAATGAATTAACTCTCAATTACAAGAAACAAGAAATAAGAATAAAAAGAGGCAAGATGGTAGAAACAATCTAAAATTATCATATTTATAACTAATACAAATAGACTACATACGCTAATTAAATGACAGAGTTCGTCACATTGATTAAAAATAAAATCCATTGATATTTTATAAGAGACACAATCAAAGTTTAAAGATATAGAAAGGCTGAAATTAGAAGCATGAAAAATAGTTGGTAAATGCTAACCACAATACATGTGGATTAGCTGTATTAGCATCAAACAAAATCAACTTTAAGATAAAAAAAAAATTAACATTATTTGGGAGTAAGGGGATTACTCCCAATAGCAATTTTAATTTACCAAGAATGTATAATTATCCCATGCTTGAGTTGATCTAGTAAAGTAGCCTTGAAATATGAAGAGGAATTATTGATAATTAAAGGAGAAGTGGACAAAATCCCCCACTGCAGTGGAAGATTTTAACACACCTACCTCAATCATTGATCAAGTCAAGTCCACAAACATTAGTAAAGATAGAGAATAATTGAGCTCTATCATGAACAAATATGGTTAAACAGACATCTATAAAACTCACTCTAAAAATAGATAATACATATTATATTCAAGTACATATGAGATTTTTATAAGCGTGACCATATATTAAGACATAAAACGAGTTGCAACAAGTTTAAAAAAATCGGTATTGCCATAGATCATATTCTCTTACTAGGGGCAGTTAAATTAGAGGTCGATAACAAAATAAATCAAAATCTGTAGGTTTTGGAGAAATTAAAAACACCATTCTTCTAAATTATTCATGGGTCAAAGCAAACATCACAATTACAGTGTAATATTCACTTATAACTGAGTTATACTGGTAACATTACATATCAAAACATAGGAGATGCAGTTGAAAACAGATCATAAAGGCTATTTATAATCTAAAATAATTATATATATATATATTTTTTTAAATAATTATATTTTTTAAAAAGGTGAAAAACTAATGAGCTATGTATCCAACTTAATAAGCTAAACCAGTTACTCTCAAACATTCAAGTTTCAGGACCATGTAACACTCCTAAAAATTATCAAGGACTCCAAAGGGCTTTTACATATGTGATTATAACAGTCAATATTTACAGAATTAGAAATTAAATGTTTGAGACACATATTAATTCATTTAAAAATAATAAATCCATCATATATTAACTTTATATTTTAATAAAAAGATTTTCCCAAACTAAAAAATGTAGTGGAAAAATGGAATTGTTTTACATTATTGCAAATCTCTTTAATGTCTGACTTAACAGAAGAGAGCTAAATTCTTGTACCTGCTTCTGCATTCAATCTGCTATAATGTATGACTTTGGCTGAAGTATATAAAGACTATCTGGCCTCACACAGACATGTATTGGGAAAAGGAGAGCATTTTAACAGCCTTTTTATATAATTGTGAAAATTTTTCTTTGATACTATGCCAAATCTCCACTAGTGGTAATCTTTTAAAGGTTAGTTGCAATGTGGAATCTGAAACCACATCAATGAATCTTTCATGGTCTGTTACGCCACAATCTGTTGGTATGTCTTGCGTTTTGAATGAATCTTTTACCCATGCGTGACTTTGTAAGAACATGTATTGATAATATGGAAAATATTGGTACGCTGAGTTACAGAGATCTTCTGAATGTTGACATATTTCATTATATTAATTGAAAAACTACACTTACTAATAGCATCACTGATTTCATTGCAACAGCCTTGAAGTATTGGGAAGCTGTCAAGGTCACCATGACAGATACAATATTAAATTCTAATTTTACGTGAAAGCTTGAATCCTAACATTGGTAATGAATATTTTCAGTTGTTTTCAGGCTCATTTCATTCATTTTTGAGAAAATGTCTGCTAAATACTCAAAGCTAAGTACCCATAGTTTGTCTAGTTCTTAAAAGTGAAAATGATGTTTCATAATGAGAATGGCTACTTGAGCCTGCAACTCTAACAATCACATAGTGCATTTCCTTGAGATAATTATCGTATTTTAAAATGCAGCAGAAGTGCTTTATGTAAAAAATTCCAGTTCAACAGAGTACCAAAAAGACATGTATTAAGGATCAAGATTTAATAAAATTAATAATAATTTTTACTGTTTCATCAAAGTCATTCTTAAGTAAAATTGGCATTTATTTTTTATAGTGAGGATGTACTGGTAAGGAATACGATCACCACTGCCTTGATTTGTGATAAGGTGCCAGCAATTTTATCCACCTTTGCTTTTGCACTGTCAGTTCAAGGTAACATAGGGAAGATGTCAAATATGCTAACATTCATCATCAGGAAAATAGTTTTGAGCTTACCTCCTGAAAGAGCCCGTAAGAGGTCTACAGAGCACATATTGAGAACCAAAAAGTTAGGCTAAGACTCAATGAACTATGGACTAAGGACTAAATTTGCCCCTGTTTTTATAAATAAAGTTTTATTGGAGCACAGTCGTGCCTAATCATGTACATGTTGTCTCTGGCAGCTTTTGTGCCACAGAGGCATGAATTGAATGGTTGCAACAGAGGATGTGTGGCTCACAAAGTGTAAAATATTTGCTATCTAGCCCTTTATAGAAATGTTTGCCAACTCCTGAATTAGGCTATAAAAATAGAATAAATTCAACAAAAGTATTTGAAAGACATAATGAAGATCAGAAGTTAATGTGAAAGGAAAATTATAATATAAAGGATGAATAAAGACAAATGCTAATTCTTTGGGAAGACTAATGAAATACAAAAATCCCCTGCAAGATCAATTTTAAAAAGTGAATGCTTTTATCAATACTAATAATGATAAAGGAGGGCTGAGAAATGACAGAAATTTAAAACATAAGGGATAAATCTGAATAATTTTATGTTAATAATTTAAAACTACAAACAGAATAAATATAAAGAAAAATCTGAATTGCAAAATCTGACAAAAGAAAAACAGAGAGTTCACAGGTGGTTTTGCAGACAAGTTCTGCAAAATAGTCAAAGAACAGATTTTTTCCAAAATTAAACTTTTTTACCAAATAGAAAAAAGGGACTATTCTCCAATTATTATTTTATAAAGTTAGCATTACCAAATTAAAAAAAAAAACAGACATGGGTAAAAGAATGAAGGAAAATTACAGTCTAATTCTAGTCATAATTATGAGTTTGACAATCTGAAACAAATTATTAGAAAACTGTTTACAGTAGTTTATGAGAAAAAATAACTCATCCTGACCAAGTTTAGTTTATCCCAGGAATGCAAGGAAGGTTTGGATTTAGAAGCTTGATCAGTATAATTACTTCAGTAATAGATTAAAAGATAAAAACCAATATGAATTTTTTTCAGTAGATACAGAAAAAGCATTTGATCAATTCAACATGCATTTATGATTTAAAATCCAAGCAAACTAAGAGTGAAGGCAATAGCAAACTACTTCCTTTTTAGAAAAATGTAATAAACATCAACTCCTAATTGTCAAAAGTTAGAAGCATATGCTTTAATATCACAAAATAGACAAAGATATTGCCAATTCTGGTCAACATTCTACTGGAGGATCTAGCCAGTACAATAATTTTTTTTTAAATGTTTTAATGAAGTTAAATTAAAATGGCAAAAGAACACACAGAACTGTCATTATTCTCAAATTACATTACCTTTTTTTTATGGATCAAATTATATTATTTTCTATGTAAAAAATGCAAAGTAATCTATAAATATATTTGGACCTAATATAAAAATTTACTAAGATGAGTAGATATATAACCAATATATAAAAATAAGTTACATATCTAATACATGGGCAACAAAATAGAAGGCATACTTAAAATATATATGCAATTTATAATTTTAACAAAATATATGATATCTAGGAATAAATATAACAAAATGTTTAAGACTCATTTGGGGAAAATTTTGAATTTCAACAAAATACATAGAAGATCTAATAAGTGGAGAGGTAAACCATGATCTTAGATAGGAAATCTTAATATTGTAAGAATTTCAGTTATTCCCAGAGCACCTGGGTGGCTCAGTGGTTGAGTGTCTCTCTTTTTTTTTTATTTTTTTATTTTACTGTTTATTTATTTTTGAGAGAGACAGAGAGACAATGTGGGCAGGGGAGGGGCAGAGAGAGAGGGAGACACAGAATCCAAAGCAGGCTCCAAGCTCTGAGCTGTCAGCACAGAGCCTGACGCAGGGCTCGAACTCACGAGCTGTGAGATCATGACCTGAGCTGAAATCGGACGCTTAGCCGACTGAGACACCCAGGTGCCCCGAGTGTCTGACTCTTGATTTCAGCTCAGGTGATGATATTAGGGGCATGGGATCAAGTCCCACGTTGGGGGACTATGCTGAGGGTGGAGCCTGCTTGAGATTCTCTCCCTCCCTCTTTCCGCCCTCTCCCACTTGTGCTTGTTTTCACTAGCTCTCCCTCTCTCTCTAAAATAAAAAATAATTAAAAATTAAAAGAAATTAATTTCAGTTATTCCCAGTTTTAACTACAGTTTACTGCATTTTAAAAAAAATCCGAAAGGAACTTGATAAGGTGACTTTAAAATTTACAATTAAGGGTTAAGGGGGCACCTGGGTGCCTCAGTCAGTTAAGTGTCTCTTGACCTTGGCTCAGGTAATGATCTCACAGTTTGTGAGTTCAAGTCCTATGTCAGGCTCTGTGCTGATGGTACAGAGAGTGCTTAGGATTCTATTTTTCCTTCTCTCTGTCCTTCCTCCACTTGTGCTTCTCTCTGCCCCTCCACCACCTGTGCGTGTGTGTGCTCTCTCTCTCTCTCTCAAAATAAATAAATAAAATTTAAAAAAAAAATTGAAAAATTTGCAAGTAAGAACAAAGGCCCAGGATTTGTCAAGACCATTCTGAAGATGACTAAACACCTAATGGATTTTGCCCTTCCATGTATCAAGACATACATCCATGTATCAAGATATCCTTAATATACTGTATATATTCCAATATATATTATATATAATATACTATATATAGCATATCTCGATATACTATAGTGGTATCAAGTACCACTATATCTTGATATAGTATATCAAGATATGCTATCAGGATTACACTATAGTATATCAAGATATGCTATCAAGATATATATATATATATATATATATATATATATATATATATGCGCTTCCATATATAAAGATATACTATAGCATACTATACTATACTTGATATATGTAAGGGCAAAATACTAAAGGATTTAGTATCATGATATATGTCCTTCTACATATCAAGATATTCTATATACTGTACAGACAATGTTTTGGCACAGGGATAATCAAACCGAGTAATGCAACAGAAAATGGAACTCAGAGACAGATCCACACTTACGTGGAAGCCTGACAGTTTGCCATAAATGATCATTATGATGTAAGTGGCATAGCAGCTCACCTGAGAGGTATGGGTCACACGGTACATGAGACTTAGACTGTTATTATCTGTATAAAGAATGGAATGAGTCTCTACCTCAGTTGTTCACAAAAACAAATTCCAGAGAGATTAAAGCTAAACAAGTAAAGACAAAACTTTAAAAGTCTTAGAAGACTATATAACAACAGTTTTGTTGCTATAAAAACAAACTCTATGAACTTACTATTGTTCATCAAAAAAGTGAAAAGAGAACTAGAAGATATTGTAATGCAGATGCTATGGGCTGAACTGTGTCCTTCCAGATTCATATGTTGAAACCCTAACCCCCACCGACCCCACTGCGATGGTATTTAGAGATGGGTAATTGGGGTTAGATGAGGTCATGAGGGTGGGGAACCCATGGTGGGATTAGTAGTGCCTTCCTAAGGAGAAATACCAGAACTTTCAGGTGCATGCTCTCTTTCTCTCTTCCTGCCATGTGAGGACTCAGTGAACAGGTGGGTGTCTGCGAGCCAGGAAGAGAGCTCTCACCAGACTCCAGACACCCTGATCTCAGGCATCCCACCTCCAGAACTGTGACAAATTATCTTCTGTAGTATAAGCCAGTCTATACAATATTTTTATGACAGCCCATGCTGATTAAGACACCATATGACCAACAAAGTATCCTGAATATATAAAGAATTCTTACAAATTAGTAAGAAAAAAAGTTAATCAACTTAAAAATAGGTAAAATAGGGGCGCCTGGGTGGCTCAGTCGGTTAAGCGTCCGACTTCGGCTCAGGTCACCATCTCGCGGTCCGTGAGTTCGAGCCCCGAGTCAGGCTCTGGGCTGATGGCTCAGAGCCTGGAGCCTGTTTCCGATTCTGTGTCTCCCTCTCTCTCTCTGCCCCTCCCCCGTTCATGCTCTGTCTCTCTCTGTCTCAAAAATAAATAAACGTTAAAAAAAAAATTAAAAAAAAACGGGTAAAATATTCAAACAAGCACATCACAAAGAAGAAATATATAAACATTATATATAAAAAAGCTCAAAATCATTGGTAATACAAATTAAGACCATGAGGAGCTACCATTTGTATCCATGAAACTGGCAAAAATTAAGACTGATATCAAATCTTACTGAGGATGTGGCACACACGGACATACTCTGCCATCCAGACTAAAAACTGGCATGAGTAGTTTGGGAAACCACACCGTGAAATCAAACATTCTCATACCCTAAAGACTCAGCAATCCCTTGACTAGGTGACCCGACAGCAGAGGTTTTAACGTGTCTGTGGCGGTAAACCTCGTCAGGGAGGAGCTACGGCCTTGCTGTTGAAGTTGTCAAGTGGGGCCAGGGCAGCTGCAGGGCTCGCAAGTTGCAGGTCAGGTCAGGTGAGTGGGGTCTGATGGTGCCACGATGTAGAAAAGACTGGAAAGCACTCTCCCAGGACATGTCTGGCACACATGCACCAGGAAACATTTAAAGGACATTCATAGCAGCTCCCTGGAAAGAGGATGATTAGGTAAACTGTGGTATAGCCATGGAATAGAATATTATATAGCTTTGGAAATGGATGAATTCTAGCTCCACACACAAACCATCACACATACTCAAGTGACAAAATCAAGTTGAGAAAAGCTGCATAATATATGTATGGATACATATATGTATGTATGCATAATATATATATGTATACGTATATATATATTCCTTAGGGATACATATATGCAATAAAGGAAACAAGAAGAGATAAATAATACATATGAAATTCAGAACAATATTCTGAGATTGTCTTATAAAATACACATTTACTGAGCATTTACTATGTGGAAAGCATCATATTATCTTACAGCAGACAAAAATACACAGTATCTGCCCTCAAAAACTACCTACCTTGGGAGCCGATGTATATACCTTTAAAAGATATCGAAGTTATAAACTTTCTGTAGAAGTGGCCATTCCCTCTGATGCAAGCATGCTAAGGAACATCCAGCTCCCTGGATCAGTGGACCCCCTGGGGCCTGTGCAGGTCTTCAAACAGTGAACATTTCCCTCCCTCTCTGTGACAAACTTCACGTTTGCTCTAGACTCTTCTGAGCAGTCGGAAAGCAAAGAATTAATCTATATTTGATTAAAAATAACAATATAATTGCTGATAATAATCATGATAATAAGAACAGAAACAAAAAAGGAAGCCACCTGTGAGTTATTTCGATTCACATATGGATTTAAACTAAAAATCATCTCAGAAGCAAAGCATAGACTAATGTATTTTGGATATTCTTTAGAAAGAGTGATGAACAGTGAATTTTCCCAGACCTGGGAAGATGCATGTGGGAAGTAAAAAATAAATATATAACAACTGAGCTTTAAGCCTTTTTTTTCTTTTAACTGATGTTTTGCCAGTATGTTACGGGCTTCATCAGAGAATGCAAACACAAACTTTTGTTTGGACATCAAAGCGTTTTTCAACTCTTGCTTAGGTAATGAAATAAATGTGTAAAGTCACAGACGGATCCAGGGACTGCTTTGTGTAGCTGGTTGTTTTATCACGACATGAAAAAAAAAGATAATTATGTAGATTTAGTTTAATTCCTAGAAAAAAAAATTTGGAAAGTCATTGGGAGATTGATTTGCAAACGAGGAGAAGTTACTAGCTAGTGCTCAGCGTGGCTTATTCAGAATAAATTCTCCTGGATTAATCTGATCTCTTTAGACAGAGTGGCATACCTGACAAATGATGGGCCGTGGGTGTTTGAGACGAGGGAGCAAGGAAAAAATATATAAGGGGATGTCAATGCCTAGGTACGTTTAAAACTAGCTTCATGTTAGTTTATTCTAGACATAGTACTTTTCAAAATAATTCTCTCTGTGGTCCCCTTTGAGACTCAAAGTCCTCATCTATAAAATAAGAAGTGGATTAGATGAGTGTTTTTCAAACTGCATGCCATGGCCTTTTGGAGGGTCATGAAATTAACCTAGTAGGTAACAACTAGCAATTTTAAAAACATGAGGTAGAAGAGATTAGAATGGAAACCATCAGAGTTAATTGCATGTGAAAAGGTAAATACTCCGATATAACTTTTGTTTCAACTGTGTACCCTGTGTGTGTGTGTGTGTGTGTGTGTGTGTGTGTGTGTGTTTAGTGAGATATAATATAAAGTGTATTTCTCATTGTGAGTTGCAGTCACAAATGCTCAAAAGCCACTGGACTTAATGATATCTAAGATCCCATGTGAATTTTTTTCTCCCCTCAGCAAGTATTTATGGCACATACCATATGTTTGCGGTCCCTTCTGGCACTAACATTTCATATTCCTGAGAAAGATCCCAGGGCACCCAATTAACAACAACATATAAATGTTGAAATTATCAGTATGATAGATCAGAATTCTATCTCGCTTCTTCTTATAACAATAAAGTACGGATGAATGCCATCACATAGACATTTAACCTGGAGGTTCAACTACAAGTGTTTAAGCAAACCGAACATTAAAAACA